>NW_026783012.1:0-47129 GCF_031769215.1 Ylistrum balloti
CTACCCTTGTATTTTTTTACGACACCCAACCCTTTGTAGCATTAGATCTTTCTATAAGCGCCGGCGAGGCTGTCACCTTGCATGCTGAGTTTGCGCTTACATTTGAGAACGAACTGAGAAAGATACAGAGAGCCCAAAGAAACGAACAACTGAGCATCTTTTGTGGGAGAGATATCTTTGATTACATATTAGCAGCAAATGAAGAAGGGGGATTATATTTTGATGGAATAGTAGGGGTAAACTACACAGTACAACATAATGAGATCAGTTTATTTAATATCGTTTTTGAGATATACTATACAAGTAAAGGCTTTGTTGATGAGGATTGGATGGGGTATCTTGATACAGTAGAGGAACTTCATGAAACACGAAACGACATTGCAAGCGACCCCAGAAGTGTAGCGTATCAAGGAATCTTAGGGCATACCATATCCTTGTACGAACCCACAAGAGTACGACCCCTTTACCTCTTCTTCCATATATCGCGTGATGATGTTTTTGCCAGTGTTTCCCAGGCAAGTTTTAATATTCATAGCTCGCTTATATACAGTCCTTTTGATACTAGTTTTCTCTGGGAAACAGGAATAGAATGGTTGGCTGTCGAGCTACTACGCATTGGATCCTCAGTGCAGTATGCATTTGGTCTAGGTAATGCAGCGTTTACAGAGCTATCGCATTATTTGAATATAGAGTTTTATACCTCAATACAATATTAATATAAGGAGTATACACATGAACAGCGTAAAAACAAAGAAGAAAAGAAAGAAAAAAATACTCGTATACAGTACAGTACTCAGTTTGCTTGCTGTGGTAGCCCTTATAGGGTATTGGATTTTCTTCACCCCAAGTGAGGAGCTTTCCCCGGAAGGGAAGGAGATACTTAGAGTCTATGAATTAGATCCCACAAATATACAGTCGCAAGAAGTATTCATAGAATCTGCTATTCGAAATCAGGAAGTATTGGAATTTGGGTCTAGGTTTAAGAGCAAAGACTTAATTCAAAGAGCTGTTACGGTAGCGAATGAGTATCTAAAGTCTAGGGAGAACGTAGCAGTAAAAATTGCACTTACACGTATGCATTATCAATTAGCCGGGATAGCAATTGACGAAGGAAATATAGCACAGGCTCTTATGGGGGTAAGCAGTGGAATTTCCTTAAGCGAAGAACTACTAGAAGAGTACAGCGATAATATAATACTGCGCATATATGTGGCAATAAATTATCTTTCTATTCCCGAGATGTTCCTAAAAGCAACTGATGGTATCATGCATCTTAATTACTTAGTGGATAAAATATCAGATAAGAACTTCGACCTAAAAGCGGCAGTAGATGGTGATATGTATTACTTAGGAGCTCTCAGGAATGCTCTTGATAGGGGTATTGCGCATGCAAAGCAAGAGGAAGATAAGAATTACTTTGTAGCAGCAAAAGAGAGGTTGGAGGCAATACTGTAATAGTATGTCAATTACGTTATATTTCATCTATGCTATGCTAATAGCATAGATGAAAGCAGTAGTAGTTGGCGCAGGACTTGGTGGGCTTTCGGTAGCGGCGTGCTTAGCAAAGGCAGGTGTTGATGTTACCATTCTTGAAAAAAATTCTTGGGTCGGTGGTAGAGTGCATAAGTGGGTTCACAAGGGTGTACGCTTTGACTTAGGACCAAGCTGGTACCTTATGCCCAAAGAAGTGGATAGATGGTTTCACGCTCTAGGTTTTGACAGGAAGCAATTTTACGAGATACACAGATTAGATCCCGCATATAAAGTTATTTATGATGGCGAATCTTTAGTTGTTCCAGGGAATATTAACAAAGTTTTTGAGCTTTTTGAGAGTGTGGAGCAAGGTGCGGGAGAAAGGTTACAATTTCATCTAAGCAATAACGCAAGGGAATACCACTACCTTATGGAGAATTTTATCCGTAGTAATTATAACAGTGCACGCACGATACTTAGAAAGGGAATGGAGATACTTCGCTTCTTTGAGTATAGCTCTCTTATGAGTAATTTTCATTCAAGAATCAAAAAAGTTGCGTACGACCCTAAATTACAAAAAATACTAGAATACTCAAGTACTTTCTTAGGTGCTAGCCCGTATACTCTGCCAGCTCCTTACACTATACTGAATCATGTAGATTTTAATCTAGGCACATGGTATCCTCTAGGTGGATTTTCTGTGCTTCCTGAGGCAATGGCCAAGATATGTCGTTTACTAGGAGTAACAATCCACTGCAACGAAGAAGTAGAGATGCTTGAGCTGAAGCGAAATACTATTAGCCATGTGCATAGTAAAAGCACAACATACCAAGCAGATCTTGTAGTGGCAAACGCAGACAGGCATTTTGTCGATCAAGTCTTGCTTCCCCCAAAATACAGAGAAATGAAAGAGAGGCAGTGGAATGCACTTCCCATTTCGCCATCAGTGTTCAATATTTTTTTAGGAGTAAAGGATACGCTAAACAACCTTGCTCACCACACATTCTTCTTCGATAGTGACTGGGATAAGCATATTACATCAGTGTATAAGCGTAAGGAATGGCCGCTAGATCCTCTTTTTTATGTGCATTGCCCTGCAAAAACAGACCCAGCAGCCGCTCATAACGATGTACAGTCTTTGTTTATACTTGTCCCTTTAGCACCCGGCGTACAAGATAGTCCAGTAGAGCGAAATAGAATATACGAGAGAGTGCTACAACGTCTGCGACTGCATGCTAATATCTCTGAGCATACTATTTCATTTTCTAAAATAGAAGGACCAAGGGAATATAAGTTGCATTTCAATGCGTATAAAAGTAACGCATTTGGTCTAGCTATGACCTTAGGTCAAACGGCAATGTTACGACTGAGTAATCGCTCTCAAAAAGTAAAGAATCTTTACTTTTCGGGTCAATATACGATACCAGGAACAG
Source organism: Ylistrum balloti (assembly GCF_031769215.1). NCBI lineage: Eukaryota > Metazoa > Mollusca > Bivalvia > Pectinida > Pectinidae > Ylistrum > Ylistrum balloti. The sequence goes on from NW_026783012.1 coordinate 2,907, forward strand.
GAACAACTATGTCAATTATTTCTGGAGAGCTGAGTGCTGAACGCATTATCCAAGAGATGAGCCTATCCTAGCCCAGTAGCAGGCATACGTCGTATAGACACTCTCGGGCAAGCAGTAGGTCGAACCTAAACTTTTCTTGCTTTCTATACATACTTTATTTAACAGCAATATCAATGCTTGGTCGATACCCTAGCAGTGTCTGTACCGCTACGTGCACAGGGTGCTTCTTGAAGGCGGTTATGTATGAGGACTTCTTTGCTTTTTTTGCATCCAGCTGCACGAAAGTATTCTGTTGTAGCATGTAATCAAAACGTGGCGCCCACTTTCTTGCTCCTAGCCTTGCTGTCATCGAGCAATTGTCTATCATATAGCTTATTCCTTTGTAATGCATATATGGGTTTAGTGAATCCACTGCCTCAATAACAGATTCGTTTACTATTTCAGAGTACGAATGACCGTTTGCAAGTAGCACGTCTATCTGCGCCATCATGGTAGCAATATAGATTCCAGCAGTATGAGGGTGGACAGGGACAACTGTCTTATCTCGTTTTTTGCGCACCTCTTTTCCAATAGTGCTCCACATTTCTGTGTTATCAATAATACCAAGTGGAAATTCATTCATGCGCTCCATTGCGTAGATTACAGAGCGTATTTCATTCCCTGAAGATACCTCATCGTAGATCTCTTGTAATACTTCTTTAGCGGTATCATAGCTTGCGTTGTATGCAAGTTCAAATTCTTTTTTATCTGCTGTTTTCATGTCATTGTACACGGCAAGAATACCCTCATGTGATATTTTTCCCGATATAGGGCCTGTAATGCTTTCTACAGAGTGTATAAACGCCTCACTCTTTTTCATTCCTTTATCTACAAAGCGTCTATAAAGAGCTTCTACTATCCCATGAACTGCACCTAGTAATATACCTCTTTCTCCGTATATATCTGACTTGCACTCCATGTTTAAGGAGGTGCAGAAACTAAAGGGGGCACCAACTCCTAATGCCCAAGAGATGGCATACTCAGTTGCTTTCCCTGTAATATCCTGATGCACAGCAAAACTCGTGTTAATACCTGCTCCATCAATTTTTTTTCCTTGCTCGTACAGTCGCCTTACAGAAGGACCCATACCCTTGGGGCATACCCCAATAACGTTGATGTTTGCTGGGAATTGCTCCCCTAGTGTTCGCAAGTATTCTGCAAGGAACCCATGAGAGAGTCCTAGAGTAGTTTTTGGTCGCATGGCCTTGAAAATTCGTGGGTAGAGCTTAGCTTGGGCAGCATCTGAAATAAGGAGAATAACGAGATCGCTTTTCTTTATTACAGTAAACATTTCACCAAGCGTTTTGTTCGCTACAGTGAACCCCTCTTTTTCTGCTTTTTTCCATGATGGACTGTCTTTTCTTAAGCCCATAACAACGCGAATGCCAGTACCCACTAAAGAATCACGTAAATTCATTGCCTGGGCGGGACCCTGACTGCCCCAACCGATTACGCCAATCTGTTTAATACCACCAAAACCTTGTTTCAAAAGCTTAAATTTCTCTCTTCCCCCCTTATTACATACTCTGTGGTATTTGCAAGGGAAATTTTTTCTTTACTAAATATTTTTGTTTTATATGTATGCGACATAAGTACCTCTATGTATAGTATACACCATACAAAAGAACGAAGTGCTACTGCGCTAGAAAATATATTACATATGCTAGATGACTTAATAAAAAATAGGTACATAACACTTGAAAAGTATTATTTAAGCTAGTACAATAAAAGTATGCCGCTGTAGCTCAGTTGGTAGAGCAGAGGACTGAAAATCCTCGTGTCATCAGTTCAAATCTGATCGGCGGCAGTAACTAATTAGTAATTAGTACTAATACTTACTACTGTAACAGCACCACACAGAAAGCATTTGCTACTATGTATGTTCTGTTACTGCAGTGCTATTCTTATTTGTAATGTGCGTGTTTACGCCGCTTTAGCTGTAACACCTAATTTAATACAGGTTTTTCTTATCCACTTCTTGCTTTTTGCTTCAATCTGCCTTACTCGTTCTTTAGAGATTCCAAAAAACTTACTTACCTCATCAAGTGATTTCTTGTGTCCATCGTTCATGCCAAAGCGCATTTTCACTATTGTAGCTTCACGTTCAGGTAGTTGGTCTATGCAACTTCTTACAACAAATGCGATCTCTCTTTCTAGAAAGTGATTTTCTGGAGAAACATTGTTTTGATCTGCTATAAAATCTCCATAAAACTCAGTATTGGACGCCGTAGTGTTAGTGTTGTTGATGCTTGGACTCTCAATAGAGATAATTTCTTTTTTCTTAGACATAAGATAATCTAAATAATCCTCGCTGAAATTCAATTCTTTTGCAATATAGGCGTTATGTTCTTGCGCGCTTAAGTCTCTGTGCTTTTCATTGTTTTTCATTTCCATCTTTAACTTAAAAACAGAATTGAGCTCGCGAGCTTTATTGACTGGTTTACGAATAAATGCACTTTCTTGTATTGCTTTATTGATAAAATATCGTATCCACCATACAGCATAAGAAATAAAGTTATTTTGCTTATTTTCATCAAACTTCTCTATTGCCTTTAGTAAGCCAAACGCTCCTTCAGAAATGAGTTCATCAAGATCTATATTTAATTTCTTATATTTATATTGGCATGCAATCATAGCAATGAAAGGAATGTTAACTTCTAGAAGAGTGTTTCTCGCTTCTAAATCCCCCTTTTTTGCCTTTGCAATTAGTTGCACTTGCTCTTCAGGACTGGGAATATTTGAATGAAGTTCCTGTGACTTCTCATCTGTAACCTGCACCTGAGTAGTATCGTCTCCGGTCTTTTGTACTGCATTCGTTCTGATTTTACCCATAACATACCTCTCTCATTGTTCTATTGCAATTTCCCCTCAGTAACCTGCATATATCTCTAGCAAGATGCATGCCAAATCTATATGTATGTATATAAAATATAACACTTTTCATTATTTATAAAAAGTATACAGTATTATAATAAAAAAAAATATCTATAAATTAAATCATTATATTATAAGCATTTATTTATATTCTATCTAGTAAATAAAAAAATGCTTTTTGAAGTAAAGCATGAAAAATGGTGTAAATATAGTATTTTTGCTTATCTTTAATAGTACTAATTTGTATATTAAAATAATTGACACTATTTTATACATATTCAAGGATATCTGCTTAATATATGTGTATATATGAAACAGAGTGAAAAAAGCATACACTTTATGTATAAGATATGTACATAAATAGTACTATATTCTGTTTTTCATGGATCTAAGGATAAAAAAAATACATGCATTCCCTTTTTGCATGTAAGATTTTCGTGGTACGCAAGCACAGTAGAAGATACTTATACTATAAGTATAGACATTACAACTATAGCTAATAAGAAGATTAATCAGTGGAATTATTATCTTATTTAGTGTAGAATACGTATAGGAGGAGCTATGTCCAAAGTTTCAAAAAACGCAAGAAGAGAAGGGGTAAAAGAACTCAAAAGTAGGTGGGGTGGCAAAATCACAGTAAAATCAAAGATGGAAGCCGGAAAAATACGTCACTTCGCTGAATGTGAAAAATCAGGTATTCAAGCAAGAAAACCACGAGATCTTATGTAATGCACAGAGGTCTTGCATCATGATACTTTCCGGAAAAAAAATTCACTCTCTTCTAAACAATAAAATTATTATAGAGCCCTTCAAGGTAGAGCGACTTAATCCAAACAGCTATAACCTCTGTCTTCATAACGAGTTGTTTACTCATACTGAAGATGTGCTTGACATGGAAAAAAAAAATCCTCTCACTAAGATAGTAATTCCTGATTCAGGTTTTGTTCTTCGCCCTTATACCCTGTACCTAGGAAGAACTGCAGAGTATACAAAAACCTACGGTTTAGTGCCAATGCTGGAAGGGCGTTCCTCGGTAGGGCGTCTCGGCTTATTTGTCCATGTAACCGCGGGATTTGGCGACGTAGGTTTCGAAGGGTACTGGACACTAGAGTTGCATTGTATTCATGCAATACGGATATATCCAAACGTTCCAATTTGTCAGATATTTTATCATACCATAGACGGCGATTACGACCTCTATACCTCTTCAAAGTACCAGAAAAACAAAGGTTTACAGAGAAGTTTACTGTATAAAGAGCTAAATTCTAAGACCCAGTAAGAGTGCGTTGCAAGTGGGCATGCTACGTATAGTTATAGCTTTCATGCAATCTTGTGTGGAATGAGTATTAGTATATGTGATATTTGCATTTGCACCTTTTGGTATGCGCGGAAAAATAGTACAGGTTGAGGTGGATATCTGTGGAAATTTCCCCATTGTAGAAATTGTTGGACTCCCTTCCAGTGAAGTAAAAGAATCGAGAGATAGAATAAAAATAGCTATTAAAAATAGTGGTTTTATATGGCCTCTGAAACGTATTCTTATCAATTTAGCACCTGCTGATATAAAAAAACAGGGAGCCGGGTTTGACTTACCCATAGCTCTTGCTATTCTTAGCGTAACCGAGCAAATTAGTGCATTCTCCCAGCCAATTTTAGCAGTGGGCGAATTGCAGCTCAATGGAAACGTACGACCAGTTCTTGGCGCTCTTGCGATGGCACTTAGTGCCATAGAGCAGGGGATAGAGCATTTTGTTGTTCATAAAGACAATGCCCGCGAATGCTCTATTACGCAACGTGCCCATTTCTTTGAAATTACACAACTAATAGATATGCAAAAGCAGTACACCTGGCAGCAGAGTAAAGACAGGGACGCCAATGGGATCACTCAAGCAGAGGGCTTCTTTAGTTCCCCATCTCTTGCAGACCTGTCTCATTGCAATGCACTGAAAAGAACAATACAGATAGCAGCAGCGGGCAAGCATAATGTACTGTTTAGCGGACCTCCTGGTACTGGGAAAACAGCGGGAGCTATACGAATTCCCTCACTGCTCCCAGATCTTAGTTTTGATGATTCGCTAGAGCTAAGTGCCTTATATTCTCAAAACGGTTTTTCCCTTGGTGCACGAGGCCTACTTACGAGGCGACCAGTACGCATTCCACACCATACAGCAACAGTAGAGGGCATGGTGGGAAGCGGCGCATCTCACAGTCTAGGTGAAATCACACTTGCACACTGTGGTATCTTACTGCTAGATGAAGCTCCTGAATTTAAGATGAAGGTGCTCCAGGCGTTGAGAGAACCCCTCGATCAGCAGTATGTTACCATAAGCAGGGCGGGGCATAAGTGGGATTATCCCGCAGATTTTCAATTAATACTTACTACTAACCTCTGCCCTTGTGGAAATCTGGGAAAATCCCAGCACTCTAAAGAATGGTGTCTTTGTTCCGAAACGTGAAATTTTTGCGTATTGGAAGAAAATAGGTGCAGCGTTGTGGGACAGGATTGATATTAAATATGCTACAGAATATGTAAGCACAGAACGAGCAGAGAGCGAGGGGCTACGCCTCCACGATATGATGCAAAGAAAAACCGAAGTGCTTCGAGCTATGGATACTCAAACACTACGTTATAAGGAAGTGGGAGTAAGTAGCAGTTGGAATTCTCGATGCCCTAGTGAAAAAATCCCGCTACTATTCCGTGTCTCAGATGCTGGGCATATTTCTATACAAAGAGCTCTCTCTACGCTTCAGATGAGCGAGCGAAGAAAATTAGTGCTCTTTCGTGTGAGTCAAACTATTGCAGATATTTCTAGAGACGATATTATTTGTGAAGCGCATATAAGCGAGGCAATTGAACTTGTGCATTCTCGCTTGAGTGCAAGTTACAAGCATGTGTAGGCCCTGTACTTTACTGTACATAAGAAGGCGAAGCATCTTATACGTACAAACCGTATACTTACTAGCCAAGCGATTGGACAATGTTCTTAAATTGCTCTCCCCTGTCAAATTCATGCTTAAACATACCAAAAGAAGCACAACCTGGTGAGAGTATGATGATATCGCCATCGTAGCTCTGCGTGTACGCTTCTTCTACTGCATGCTGTAAGCTATTATAGGGTCCAGAATAAGAAATGCGTTCTTTACGCAGTAGAGGGAGCAGTAGCGAAGTAAAGGTACCCTCTAGCAGGTAACAGTGCTCTGCTTTTTTGCATTGCACCAGCAAGTCTTGAGGGAGTAGTTCTTTGTCTGTTCCGCCGCAGATAAGGTGCACGGAATGGGGTGCCAATGCTGCTATATTCATGGCCTGGGGAATGGTAGCTGCGCTGTCGTTAATAAATACACGTTTAAGATTATTTGCAACCCGTTCCTTCCTGTGTTCTAGCGTAAGTAGTTTTTCCCATGTTTCTCTGTCCCGTGGCATATCCTCATTATGTGCTAAGCAAAAAGCCATAAGAATGAGCACGTTTTGTATGTAGTATGAGTACGGAACATTCGAGAAACAACGAAGCGCGGTAGCTGTTGCCCCGATTCTACTTCTATACAACAGTACTCCATCTTCGAACCAAGATCCAAGCTGACTACTGTCTAGAGGGGTAGCACTGTGCCAGTAGCATTGTTCTGCTTTGTAGTGTAGCGCAAGACGCCTGCCCCACTTATCATTTGGAATTATTATATTTCTATAGCCCGCTGATTTTCTAAAGAGATATGATTTATCGAGAAAATATTCTTTCATATTACTATAATAGTTGAGGTGATCACGCATAAAGTTAGTAAAAATCTGACATTCTATAGTATTTATTGAAAGATCATTCACGATACGTAAGTCACCTATCTGCTGGGCAGATAATTCGCACACAAGGTACTTTGGACGAATATTCTGTTCTATAAGGGTGAGCACAGACCTTCGGATATTTCCCGCGAGATAACTCCGTACAGTGAAATGTGAATCTGCTTCTATGTTTTTACCTCGAGACAACAAAGAGTGTATGGCATGAGAAATGCTTGATTTTCCTTTGGTTCCTGTAATTGTAATAACGGCACTGGGTGCGTGTGTATCTGCATTCCAATCGAGGTACAGAGAGATATCGCTTAGTATACACTTCTTCTCTGTTTTTGCATATGTTATGATGGGAGCATGCTTAGGGATAGCAGGGTTTTTTATAATATAGTCGGCTGCGTGAATACACTCTTTGCTATGTGTACCAAATTCGCATTCTAAAGGATAGGAGCGAAAACCCTCCATAACTTCTGCGAATCTTTCTTCCTTCTGTGCATCGCTTATCAATATCCGTTTAGCTTTTTGAGATATAGCGTAAGAAACAGCGGCTGCCCCACCTCCGTGTATGCCGAGTCCTAGGATAAGTACACTTTTATTGCGAAGAGAAATCAATCTTAGATTTATTATACATCACTATTTTACTTTATGTAGTATTATTACTGGGTGTTTCATTATCAAATAAAGCACGAGCCTTGTCTCTGTTAAAGACTATATTAAATCCATTATCGCGTTGCACGATAACTTTACCAATAGATTTTGGAAGTCTTCGTAGGTATTTTACCTCTGTGTAGTGAAGATCGACGATACTCGCATCTTTGCATTTACTAAATAAAGCAGCAAGCTGAGCCGCGTTTTCCAGTGCGTCAAGAGCTATACTGTGTCTGTGTTGCGAGCGAATAAAGACATACGCGCCACTGCTCCCCCTAATGTGCATCCACATGTCATTGCCCTTTGCTGTGTAGCGAAGTAACGCATCATTTTCTTGGGCATTTCTTCCAATAAAATAGCTGTAGTTTTTCTTGTAAAGAACAAGACCTCTTGTATGCTTTGCTGTTTTGCGAGAAGCGTTCGCAGTATGGGATCCCTTTCTTAGCTTTAGTAGTGTTTTTCCCGATAGGGTTCCTTGTATAGATTTCATGGCATCTTGTAGCATGCGATCTTCGTCTGAATTGTATTCTGCACTAGCATACGATATGTTTTTCTCCAATTCTTCCACAGCTTCCTTCGCATCATGCAATACGTCTAGTTCGCTTTGATTCTGCTGCAACGACTTTTGTAATGACGCACACATGTTTTGAGAGCGCTTATAACGTTGAAAGTATATATTGGCATTCTCAATAGCATTTCGCTTGCTGTCCAGGTGAATTTGCAGAGTAGACCCAGTCTTGGGATGCTTTGTATGTAGCCATTCCAAGCCTGCAGGGATTCTGTGCTGATGAATAAGTATTTCGTTTCCAATATGCAAATACATATCGTATTCGAGATGCTTTTCCATTTCTTTTTTACTTGCATCCATTCTAGTTGAAAGTTGCTGTATTCGTTTTGTAAGTATAGTAGAAATCTCTCTGATTTCTCTTTTTCTCTTTTCATGTCTTTGTTTATGCAAGTAGTATGAGGCAATGTAATCATTAAACGCTGTGCTATGCGCGTTATGGAGAGGGTAGCTACGTATAGATATATTGCTTTTAGAAACATGTGTAGTATTGGATGGCGTAAATTGCTGTTGTGGCATAATGCCACGGTCGGGGCGTCGAAACAGAGCATCGATTATTCTGTTTTCTACATTACATAGGATGATATTTGCTTGAGCATTCCATAGCCGCATGTAGAGCAGTAGTGTGTCCTCATTGTGCACAGGTTGTTTTCTTGTGCAAGTAAAGCATACTATCCTGTCGTTATTGATATGCTGGACATCTGCAATACTCATTCCTACAAGTCGAGATTGTAGTAACTGCTGAAATCTTTGAATTTTCTTGGGCTTGGCAGGAGCGGTGCCAGCGCTGTGCAGGCGAAGAGCGTGTGATTCTAAGTGAACATAGAAATGCAGTAGCTGTCTCTCGGAGTAGATTTCCATGTAGAGGGTATATATTTCTATTTGGTATACTTTCTGTATTTTTCCTCTATGTAGAGGAAGTTCGGATAGTATAAGATCTATCTCTTTCCAGTTAAGAGACATGGCTTAGATACTCCGTAAGATAGTACTTTCTGCAGTCAGAGCAGAGATAAGAGGACCCACAGATTACAAGTACAGCATGTTTTTTCTTTGCATACGCAAGAGCTTTTTCAAAAGCAGTGTAATGATCGTTAATGCATCTAAGGGTGCTACGACGTGTGCTTTGTTTCTTGAAATGCGATTCTGTATTTTTCAAGGCGTTGTACAGCAACGTAGGGTTCTGAGGCTTTATGCTTCCCGCCTTGGTAACGATGATACGTTGAAAACATGGGAGATATAGAGCTATTGCTTTAGCGATACGTTCATGTTCCTTGTCTTGGGATATTCCTAGTAACAGTATGGACTGTGAAAAAAACATTGAACAGAATCGAAGGGTATTGCTTAGCGACTGAGGGGTATGTGCAATATCTAGGTATAATGTGTTATGCAAGAGTTCACCTCTACAAGGCAACTGAGCACTCTGGGGAAAATAGAGTTTTGCAGGCAGTGTTTCTATTGTATGTGCGTGCTTGCGAAGAATAGCAAGCCCAAGAGTTGCAAGCATTTGATTTTGTACAATGTGGGTAAGTAATGCTTTGCTTCTTACTTGCGTATTTGATGTCTGTGCAGAATTTGATTTTCCCCTGTATGCGCAGGGGGTAACAGCAAGGGTAGCAGTAATGCCATCAATGCCCTGTTTACGTATACTATGCTGCGTGCAGCTATCGTAGATATACAGAGGGGAGGTTTGATGCTCTGCTGTTTTGCGTACTATATTGAATACTACATTATGTGTCTGAGAGCCCAGCAAAACAGGAACACCAGTTTTAATGATGCCAGCTTTTTCGTAGGTAATTTCTTCTATGCTGTATCCTAGTATATCGCAGTGCTCAAGCTCTATATTGGTAATGATGCTTAATTGTGGTGTAATGACATTCGTGCTATCATGAAGACCACCAATGCCCACTTCAACAACCACCCATTCACAGTGTTTTTTTTGAAAGTAAAGCAAGGCTGCAGAAAATATCTTTTCAAAAAAAGTGGGGCGGCTTCCTTGGGAGCTGCAGTTTTGTGCTGCAGTATGTACCTCGTTTATTACAACAAGGAATTCGTCGTCAGAAATTGGCTGGTTATCAATTTTTATGCGTTCATTGTATGATTGTATGTGAGGAGAGCTAAAAAGCCCAGTTCTTTTTCCTTGCTTAGATAAAAGGTATGCGAGGGATTGCGAAGTGCTACTTTTCCCCTTTGACCCTGTAATATGCACAAAACGCACCTTTCGTTCAGGGTTTCCACAGTGTTTTAATAAGCATAGCATTCTTTCGTTTGAGGGGGCATGCTTATAGTGCAGACTAGGAAGCTCCTGCAACCAATCAAGCGCTTTAGAGAGCCCACGAAACATTTCTCTAGCCTTGAGTAGAAAGAGTAGCGTTTGAGGTGCCGTTTATTGCTTTCGTTGATGCTTCCTGAGAACGAAGGTCACGGTAGTCAAGTGCTTTTTTGTGAAAATAAAAACCTTCATACTCAGCCAAAGCTTGCACAATCGGAGCAAGTCTTTCGTAACCACGCGATGTTATTTGTATTACGGTGCTTTCTTTTATAAAATCTCTTACAGAAATGCCCGAGTAGCTTTTTGCCATGCCCCCAGTAGGGAGCACCGCGTTTGCGCCTGCAGCGTAATTCGCTATACTAAACGGACTGTGCTTTCCTAGTAGTATCTCACCCGCATTACTAATCTTCGACATAATTTTTGAGGGCATATCTGAATGTATAAGTAGGTGTTCTGGAGCTATAGTATTGCTGATATGGATAGACTCCTGAATATTCTCGGTAACAATAACACCATAGTAGGTATGAAATACAGTGTTTAAGATTTCTTTTTGTGGGCTCGGAGCCTGCTCTATTATTTTGTTAAGGTGCTTAGATACAGATTCGGCAAAGTCTTTTTTGTGGGTAAGTAGCAAAGACATAGAATCTATTCCATGCTCAGCTTCAATACAAAGATCGTAGGCTACAAGGTCAGCTGCGGTGGTGCCGTCTGCAATAATAAGCGATTCTGATGGCCCTGCAGGAGGTCCTACATCTACTACAGAGCGAAGAAAATGCTTGGCGGCACTTACTATAGCACTGCCAGGTCCTATAATTTTATGTACAGCTGGGATGCTTTTTGTGCCATAGGCAAGTGCCGCTATTCCATGTGCGCCTCCCACCTTGTATATTTCGCTGATATTACATAGTTCGGCAACATACAGTGTGGCGGGATCGATGCTACCATCGGGGAGTGGTGGGGTAATCATAACAATACGAGGCACCTCTGCTAAGCATGCTGGTACTGCAAGCATATATGCCATAGAAGGAAAACTCCCCTTCCCACGTGGAATGTAGAGCGCAACTGATTCGACAGGGTGTATTGATGACCCAATAAACACACCCTGCCCATTTTCTGCAAGGGGTTTATTCTTTGCTATTGTTTGAGATATATGGTAGTTATGCACATTTTGGTATGCGGACTTCAGAGCTTTCTTTAGTTCGGGGCTCAGCATGCGTATTGCCGTTTGTATTTCCTTTTCTTTTACTCGTAGTTCTGAGCTTTTTTTGAACTGTACGCCTTCAAATTTTTTACTGAACCGTAAAAGAGCCCGATCACCTTCTTCTCTTACTTCTTTAAGTATGCGAGGTACGGTTTTGCTATACTGTTCTATTTCTAATTGAGACCTTCGTAGAATTCTGTTTTTTCTTTCCTTAGGTATTTTGCTCCATACTTTAGGGCGCAGTTTCTTGTGCATGTACGTATTATACAGCAAAATTCTCATTCAACTTTTGAAAGAAAAGTGTTTTATAGTGCTATGAATGATAAGGCATATGCAAAAAGGATATGAATCATGAAGGAAAACACATATACTAAACAACAAAGAAAACACTTGTCTTTCTTTCACTCTCTATAATTGCTATTGCAGCAGACTGTGAATGCACCCCTTCCTCTGTAACCGCATCCCTTGAACCCGCATTTACTACCACTGATAAGATGCATCTCATAGCAGCGCCCTAGTAGTGTAGTGCAGTGCTAAAGCAGCATGTCTACACAAGAGCTAAGGCAGCATACCTTAGCTCTTTACTACTTTTTAGCATGCTTCTTCTCCATAATACATTCCATGTATACATTTCTCCATTGAGACTTACATAGCATTCTGCTTTCCTAGATATTCTTTCCATACCTTCGGGCGTAATTTCTTGTGTGCTTAATGTATACGATTGAACGTTCGTTGCAAGTTTTGAGTATGCACTTAATTTCATATTTAGTAAGATATAAATATACCGACTTTTATAGTATATGAAAATAGTACGTATTTGTTTTCAGTGCTCATGCTAATGGTGGGTGGGTTTGTTCTTACCGCATTAGTGCTACTGGCAAGGGGTTATGAGAATACCGTAGCATCTTTTTTAATTAAAAGTTACTCATTTATGGGCTATGCTACGCCACTGTTCTTTTTCTGCTTGTTTTATATCGTAGCAAGCAAGGATTCAAAATCTCGCAATATTTTTCTCCCCCTCTTTGCTGTACTTCCCTTTCTTTGCTTTAGTGCAGCGTTGAGAGTATTCCTGTGGAAGACTGGAGATGCCGCACCACCTTTCTGGAACCTTACTCAGCTCTTTGGTCAAACAGGCACAGCAGTGTTTTGGCTTGTTTTGGGGGCAGGATCACTACTGCTTATATCTCTGGGGTATTTTATCATACGAACTGCTGAGATTGCAAAGCAAAGAGAGAATATAAGACATCAAGGGCTACAGCGGCCATCAAACATAGCATACCAAAATCCATATCACAGCCATCATCATGTACTCGGTAATACAACTAGTGCGGTACAAGCCACATCTCAGCCTCAAGGTATGGCATACGCCAACAACGGCATCGATGCTGTGGATATGCAACAATACAAAGTAAAAGACAGACAGGAGAAAGCACATCTACGTTTTGCTTCATACCCAACAGGGTACGAAGCACAAGAAGAAGATAGCAAGTCCTTACTACATCCAAAAAAACACGAGGAAAGGTACCTGCTCTTATTTCATGGGCATGGTAAGAATCGCTCATACTATGCTGAATACGAAAAAGAACGCATGCAAGACAAGGCGCCAATCGGCGCAGAAGGCTATGTGCCAAGAATGGATGCTGCAAGCAGAAGTAGCGAAGCTGAGTTAGTATCGCAAGTAGCATATGCTACAGCAGGTACACAAAGCGTAGCAAAACCTATGCCTGTAGATCAAGGTAGGACTGTAGTGAGTACGCAGAGCACAATAACACAGGGTGCAGAGGAAGTAGAAGGGGAGGGTATGCGTATTAATACGATAGCAGATGAAGAGCAGAGCTACGAGCATGATACATCATTATCGTATAAGGAAGAACAGGCAAGCATAACCCACACCGAACAGACAAGTATAGTCCCTACTATAGAGAATGCAATCGCACTAGAAGATTTTGAAGGTATAGAAATATATGAAGAAAGAGAAGAGTTAGCTGTAGTTGATATGCATGAAAGTAGTAGCAGTAGTAGTAGAGAGGAAGAAGAACAAGAGGCAGTTGTAGCAGCACATCTAGCGCAAGAGCACATAACGGCAACGATGGAGGCAAGTGCCACAGCACAAGATTCTGAATTTGAAGTAGAGGACGAGGAACTCAGTGCAGTTGACGGAGTAACAATCAGTGAACTTTATACTGAGGGCGAACCTGTACAGCAGGAACAGATTTTTGATGATCTACGATCCATTGTAGGACTGGATACGCATGTACACAATGCGCCTGTAGAAGCCGACATAGATACGCCCAACACACTAGATAGTGCTACACTCGATAAGGATACACCCGACACTACAGATGACAGTGCAGACCAGGATACGCACAACACAAATACATACACAGCCACTATCCTAGATCAGGGTGTGTTTGACAAGAGAGCACCCAATATAGCGCATGATGATAAGAAGGTAATAAAACATAGCGAAAAGAGAAGGAAGGGGAAGTACGTAATACCGATTTCAGATATTCTTGCAGCACCCCCACCGTTACCACGGATAAGCGAAGAACAGCAACAGGATATAGCTCTAAGGTTAGAGGAAACACTAAAGGAGTTTAATATTGATGCGAGGGTAGTATCTATATGTATGGGGCCAGTAGTAACGCTTTTTGAAATACTCCCAGCACCCGGGGTACGCCTACGACGTATAGTAGAATTATCAGACAATATCGCACTACGTTTAGCAGCTCCTAGTATACGTATTGTTGCACCCATACCGGGAAAAGAAGCGGTAGGCATCGAGGTCCCCAATAGAGAAAGGCAGACAGTTGCTTTCTCTGAGCTTATATCTCAAGTGGATTTTCGAAACAAAAAGAACATACTCCCCATTGCATTAGGTAAGAATATTTCTGCGCAAACCATTGTTATGGATCTTGTAAAGACCCCTCATATGCTTATAGCAGGCGCAACCGGCAGTGGTAAATCGGTATGCATCAATTCTATTATTTGCTCCATTCTTTATGCGCATCACCCCGATGATGTTAAACTGATCCTTATCGATCCTAAGATTGTTGAGCTTAGCTTTTATAATGACATACCTCACCTCCTTACACCAATGATTAGTGATCCACAGAAATCTGTTAAAATATTGAATTGGTGCGTGCAGGAAATGGAGCGAAGATATGTACTGCTCGAACAAGGCAATGTAAGAGAAATACAAAGTTACAATAGTAAAGCAAGTGAACAAAAGACTAAGTCGAAAATGCCATATATTGTAATCGTTATCGATGAGTTTGCTGATCTTATGATGTCCTGCGGAAAGGATATGGAAATTCTTATATCAAAACTTGCTGCGAAATCCCGAGCAGTAGGCATTCACCTTGTTATTGCAACACAAAGACCGTCAACTGATGTAATAACCGGGCTTATCAAATCGAACATACCTACTCGCATTTCATTTATGGTGGCAAGCAAGATAGATTCGCGCATTATACTGGACATAAACGGAGCCGAGAAGCTCCTTGGAAAAGGTGATATGCTCTACTCCTCCGCACAAAACCCTTTTCCCGAGCGTTTGCAAGGTGCGTATCTTGCAGAGCAAGAAGTGGAAAGGGTGGTAGCATTTGTAAAGGAAGCAGGCGGAGAGCCCGAGTATATGGATGAGCGGCTCTTTGAAGGCAACACAGATACTACAGAAGAGTTTGCGGGGGCAGATGATCCGCTTTGGGAGCAGGCGTTGGAAGAGGTGCTTGTAAACCAGCGTGCATCTGCATCGCAACTACAAAGAAGATTAAAGATAGGCTACAATAGAGCTTCAAGAATTATTGAGGATATGGAGAGCAAGGGTATAGTAGGGCCACAACAAGGAAATAGACAAAGGGAAGTATACATTTCATAGCTATGCTATGCTACGCTCTTTCTTTATTGCTGTCCATGCCTGTTGTATTTGGTAAAAACGTTTTTCTGCAGACTCTATCATCGAATCTGGTAAACCACGACTCTTAAGAGTATCAGGGTGATATTCCTTAGCAAGCTTTCTATACGACTTTTTTAACTCCTCATTACTCGCATCCTTGCTAAGACCCAATACGTGGTACGACTGTTCGGTGCTCGCCTCAAATGAATTGATTATATGAGAAAGCTCAGCATCAGAAACCGAAAAAATTGAAGCGATAGATTTAATAATCCGTTCTTCTTGTGCAGAGATAATACCATCAGCCGATGCTATACCCACTATTTGATACAGCATTTGCCGTTCTAACTGGGGTGTTCTACCGAAAAGGAGATGAAACTGCGATGCTAGCTCTTCCACACTTTTTGGTTCATTCTTTGCGTTATTAAAGTAATGTATTGCAGAGGCCTTATGCTCTCCAGTGAGCTGTAGCTTATGCACAAGCTGTATAAGAAAATCCCCCTCCTGTTTTGAAATAGTACCATCAACCTTTGCTATTTTTCCAAGTATGGTGAAGAAAGTGAAGAAGTACATATTCTGTAACTCTTGCATTTTTTGGGCAGAGATACCGCTAAACATCGACGAATATGCACCCCCCATTCTTCTGCGAGGAGAGAGGAATACATACCCTAATATAGCTCCTAATAGTAGACCAAATATACTACGAAACAGATAGAGGCCAAGTAGTGCGCCTATAATACTTCCCATCATAGCTCCTCCTTTCTATATGTTTCCTCTACTTTTTCCAATGTACTATCTCTAAGGGACTTTAGTTCAGTGGATATTGACACTTTATATACATGTGGGTTAAGCAGGCGCTTAAAACTGCTATCTATGCACCCTAACTGCTTCTCTACGTTGCTTCGCATGGTTTGAACATCCTCGTTATAGATTATCTCTCCTTTCTCGAAGACCTTTTGCAGCAAAGGAAACGACAGAGCATGCTTTGATAGGGTAAACTTACGATGATCCAGCAATGGGTGGTGCACTTCTGCACCAGAAAACATCTGTGGGTTTTCCTTTCCCTCCACGCTATCACTCGCAATAACATCAGCAATGTATGCTGTGTTAGAAAGATCTGCTTTATGGGAATAGTACCTAAACACTTGTTTTATACCTGGCAGGGTAGTTTTTTTAATATTATTCGATACTTTGAGCAGTCCAGTAAATGTATGCTTATTTTCGTCTTGTTTTGCACAGAGTTTATACACTCCCTCGATAGAGTTACTGATTTCATTTGATACGAGTTTTGTTCCTAGACCCCACATATCAATAGGACAATGTGCAGCAGTTAAATCAGATATTATTTCTTCGTCTAGGTTATTTGTAGCTACAATAAAGGCTTTCTCTAAACCCGAGCTGTTTAGTTTTGCACGTACAGTCCGGGACAAGTAGTCAATATCTCCACTATCTAATCGAACTCCAAAATTATTTCCCTGTTGTACCAGTGTTTTCCCCGCTTCTATTGCGTGTACTATGCCACTTTTTAAGGTATCATATGTATCTAAGAGAAATACAGCATTCTTTGGATAAAGACGGGAATAGGTATGAAAGGCATCACGCTCCGTATCAAAATTCATAACCCAAGAATGCGACATGGTTCCTATGTAGGGGATATTATAAAGCTTACTTGCTTCTACGTTAGAGCTATAGCCTATCCCGCCTATGTACGCAGCACGGCTTGCTATAAGCGCGGAGGAATGGCCCGGTGCACGTCGTAACCCTAGTTCTGCAACCGGGGTGTTTTTTGCAGCGTAGCATACGCGTGCTGCTTTTGTTGAAACCATAGTGCTATAATTTATTGTGCTTAATAAAACGCTTTCAATAAGCTGTGCCTCAATGATAGATGCATGTATGCGCATAATTGGCTCATACGGAAAGCATACCGTTCCTTCTGGCATAGACCAGATATCTCCATGAAAACGAAAATTGCTAAGATACTCAAGAAATGCAGGATGAAAGTGTGTGGTATTTTGTAAGAACTCTATGTCTTCATGGCTAAATTGAAGAGAGCGAATAGAATCCAAAACAAGCGAAAGGCCAGAAAATACTGTATATGCCCCATACGGTGCATTCCTAAAAAAAACATCAAAGACCACGTTATTATTTTTCTTTGTAAGAAAATACCCCTGCATCATTGTAAGGGAGTAGTAATCAGTGCATAGGCCAGTGGTATTTTGTTTCAATATACATAGTATAAGAGAAACACACTATTAATGCAATAGATGTCATGCAGTAGATTTTTCATACGCAAGCGTGTATAATAGAAGTATGAGTTATGAATTAGAGTTTGTTATGCTTAAACCAGGTGTGCTTGAAAAAAGAATAGTTGGACAGATTGTGCAACGTTTCGAGCAGAGAGGTTTGGAACTGAAGGCAATACGTGTATGTATGCTACGTCCCTTGCAGCTAGAAAGCTTATATAGAGAGCATAAAGACAAGGTATTCTATAACTCCTTAGTACAATACATGGGCTCTTCAAAAGTTATGCTTATGGTATGGGGTGGCTTGCAAGCTGTTGCTGTAACGAGGGCATTGGTAGGAGCAACTGATCCCCTACAAGCTACCCCGGGTTCTATTCGAGGAGATTTTGCACTAGGGATGCCAGAAAATATTGTACACGCATCAGACTCGGTGCAGAGTGCTACGCGCGAAATAAAGCTATTTTTCAAAGCTTCTGAGTTCTTATAAGTGGCTTTCTTAGTATCTCCTATAGGCGGTATTTCCTATAGGTGCTTTAGTAAATAATATATACTCAATAATATATACTCAATAATATATACTACAATAAAGATAGAAACTATGGCGTTGTACCCAAGTGGTTAAGGGAGAGGTCTGCAAAACCTTTATTCGCCGGTTCAAATCCGGCCAACGCCTTACCTTACTTCTTGCACGATACACAGCTATCTGTGTGATGATATCGATGGTATCACTGCAGTGCATGTTGTAGCATTATGATATAAAACTACAGCGATATAAACACTTATAAACACTACAGCACGTTAGAATACATACGCATACTCAATAAGTATACCATGCTCTAACTCCGGTGAAACATATGAGTATGTATTGTATTGAATAGTATCACTAAAATTATATGTTGTTCTTGTGCTAGAAATATAGTAACGCCCCGAATACCCTATAGAAATTTGCGAAAAGAGATACTCGTTAAAGCGCATGGTAAAACCAGCCCCAAATGGAACATAAGGTTCAAAACTGTAGTCAGCGTAGTTCTCAATTTCACTTTGAAAGGGGAGAAATTTTGAGTTTGCTATATTTATTCTATCAGCGCTTGAAGAGTACCTGCTTATAGTGCTTAATTGCATATGAGAACCTCCGCCTCCCTCGATGTACATAGAAAGAAGATAATGTAATCGTAGGTTGTAGCGAAGCATAAGATTAAGCGACAGTTTGTCTTTCATGGTATATAGCACTTTTTTATTTGTCATATCAATAAGAAAAATATTGCTAGTATAATCATATGCAAGACGCGCTTTAAGATCTAATTGTTCAAAAAATTGCACACCGAAAAAATACCCTAAAGATGCTGTAGAGTGTATCGATGTGGTATCGGGGTCAAAATAGTCAATTAAATTTGGATTTGATATATCTATTGTGGCGTCAGAGGCAACGGCTTGTATTCGTGTTGTAAATATAGATGCATCTGCCCCCATAAGCAACCTAAAGGATTGTGTATAAGAAGGAAAAATAGCTATGGCTAAATATAACAGTATGTATAGTTTTTTCATAATTTCTATTCTATATCTCCTCGTATATTAGTATTTTATAATAAATAATAGTATATAATCGGCAATTATCACTCTACTTTTGAGCCGTAACTGGCGTATATATTCTATATCATAATATACCAAAGAACATATTTCAAGTGTTTATTTTTCAATGCTTTGCATATTCTTGTTCTGTTTTTATAGCTCTTGTAATCAGAAATTGCTGTGTGCGAGCTGTTTTGCTTGTTGAACACAAGTAATAATGTGTTAATAGTCAGAGCATTTAGAGTGCTAGCCCCGCAGTCTCTATGCCTATATCTTTACGTGTACTATATGTCTTTCTTTTTTGTGCATGCAATGTAGCGGTACAATGTTTACTACCTTCACCAGAGCATCTAGCTCTGCAAGCTCTTCTAGAATTGTACTCTTCCTCCCTTTGTAGAGGACGAGTTCTGCAGGGGCAAGTACGTGAGCTATTTCACGTGCTACATAAGGTGTAAGAGTTCTAAATGCCCTTGCAAGAATTATGCGTTTTCCCTTATGTAAGGGTAATTCATGCCTTGTTTCCCAGTCACAGAGCTTCGTTTCAACGACTTTAATAGGAAGTTGTACAGAAAGTTCGCTTTCAATATCAGCAATTGCTGTTCTAAGAAATTGGCTTTTCCTTGGAGATTTTTCTACTAAGTACCAACATGCTGGTACCCCTAATGCATACAAATGGAGCATGAGTGGAATGCCAGGTAAGCCAGCCCCCGATCCAAGGTCTATGCATTGAATAGCACCCATCGTAGTATTGGCGCTATATGCTGCCAGCATAGTATGTAACAAGGAGTAGAGATATTGTAGCGGCGCAAGGCAATCATCAATGTGCTCGTCTATGTTTTCGTTTGGGCCTATAAGGTTGAGTTTTTTTCTGTGTACATTTAAGGTGCGTGTGTAGCAGTTGAGGCCTCTTTGGGTAACAGGGCACCGCTTCACTTGCAAAAGCTACTCTAGCTCAGAAATCTCATTGAGACCAGCGTGATGACTGTGTGTTTCTCTTGTTTTATGCGATTTAGCCTTATTATGTAGATCTGAAAGCACATTCTTGAGCTTGTGGGTAAGATTTTCTATTGCAGGGTACAATAGTTCATGGTGAGCTTCACAATGAACTTGATGCTGCTGCTTAAGATGCAGATCTACTTCTAGCTTAAACTCCTGCTTTTCCCTATGTATACGTATTTCTCCATTGACAATAAGATCGTTGAGGTAATCAAATTTAGAGAACTTCTCTTTGATAAAATCCTTGGTGGAATCACTGATGTGATAGTGAATCCCTTGTAACTTGATTTGAGATAGCATACGACACCCTTGTTCTTTATGTGTGTTGGCAGCTAGTATAGCAAGCCTTCATGTTCAGTATAGCACAATTATAGCAAGTGTTCTATTGTGCATGTTACCATGAGGGTTAACATAGTGTACTATAGTATTTTATACTGAACAATGCTATTTGTGTTATAGTAGCATGCTGTGTTATAGTAGCATGCTATGTGCGCCCGATTACCCGTAACATTGCTACGTTGTATGTTGAAGTAGAAGCAGAAGAGTATCCTAGCTCTTCTCGACTGAGATGTAGGCATCAGAGTATGCTTTATTTGCCTTTATCCAGTGTAGGAATTTCTTCCCTTCATTTTTGTTATAGTAGGGTCCTATCCTTAGTCGGTAATATAAGTTATTTTGTATATTTTTTGTAACTATCACCGCTTTAATACCTTGCATATCAAGTGTGTTGAGAACCTTCATAGCAGAATCTCTGTTGTTGGTGGAGAATACCTGTATCCAATACTTGGTGTTTGGCGAGGCGCTCGGTATGCGCTCACTCGCACTTGCGGCACTTGCGCTCTCTATGTTCTGTATGTTTTTTTCTGTTGTGCGAGAAGCGGCCTTGGTGCCAGCGTTACTTGCAGTAGAGTGAGAATGAGAGTTAGCCGTAGCGATTGCATTCGCAGTGCCAGTGTCTGTAGCTGTACTCTGCTGGCGAGGGGGTGGTGCTTCTGTAGAAGTATTTATTGCTTGTGTGTGCTCCTGAGAGCTGCCAGGGGCAAGTACTTGCCCATGCTGTATGTCTGTGGCTGTGCTTTCTTGCGTAAACCCCTGGTCTTCATTGCCGTAAATTATTACTAAATCATTCGTATCACTACTATCCTTTTGTATCAATGGCGCATCTTGTGGCGATATTGACGTAGATACTTCCTCCTGTGCTAGCACCTCTCCTTTTGGATAAAAAAGAGCCCAACCAACACCTATAACAACTGCAGTAATGGAGATAGCAATGATAAGAGAAAGTAAAAGAAATTGCTCTGAGCTCTCTTGCTTTGGGGGCTGTGCTGTATTCTGGGGAGCTGAGGGGTTGAATGAGGAGTGGGAGTCTGGATTCTTATACAATGTATCATACTGTGATGTTGCATGAGCATGCTGCTGTGCTGAGGCACTACCCTGCTGAGAGGTATTGGATGCTTGCAGAGAAGCTTGTGTGTCAATAGGGGGAGTAGGAGAAGTAAAGACAGGAGAACTGTTCTGGGAAGCAAAGGTGCTAGTAGTATTATTGCCTGCTTGTGTTCGATCTTGTTCCATATATTTCTTTCTCCAAAACTAAAATGTAGTGCTGAATATCGGTTTTGTTATGCACACGTTCAATTTCGGCATTATATGCGTTTTTATTAAGCTTTTTATCTGAGGGAATTTTCTTCTCATGCTGAAATCGTCTCCAGGTATCGATAATCCCTAATGCATCTCGCTTGAGTGCACGCATAAATCGCAGGAAAGAGTGTGTATGTAGCACAACTATTTTGTCACAGTATTTTTGAAGATCTAAATCAAACAGGAGAGCGGCATTGATTACTATGTTTTTATGGCTGCAATGTGATATATACTCTTCAATGTACTGTTTCATCCAGGGATGCACAATACGTTCTAGCATTGCTAGTTGTTTCTTATGCGAAAAGACCTTGCTCCCAAGCGCTCTTCTGTGTATCGTATTGCTTTCTAGGTGAAGTATATCGAGACCAAAGCATTCTACAAGTTTGTCTTTTTTATATTCAAGAGCCTTGTGCCCTATCTCATCAACGTGTATGCAATGAAAACCAAGTTTTTCCACAGCATAAGAAAAAGTACTCTTTCCCGAGCAATACCCCCCTGTTACGCCGAGTACCACTACTTCAGTACCCCCCAGCTATCCCCACTTTGGGCAGAAATAGAAAGGGGCGCAGAGAGTTCGTAAACTTTTGGCATTATTCTATGCAGCATAGCAAGAACGTGAGATACTTCGTTTTCAGGGCATTCCAGTAATAATTCATCGTGTATTTGCAGAATAATAGCACTTGATAGGTTTTCGGTATCTAATGCATCGCTTACCGATATCATTGCTAATTTCATAATATCAGCTGCAGATCCCTGAATAATACTATTGATTGCCATGCGGTCCGCTGCGTGTTTTAAGTTTTTATTATTGCTGTTAATGTGTTCATGGTAGCGTCTCCTACCTAAGATGGTGGTAGTATATCCAAGTGTTTCGGCATTTTGCACAACCCCCGCTATAAAATCAGTAATTTTTTCAAATTCAGTAAAATAGGAACTTATAAACTCCTTTGCTTCTTTTTGGGAGATTTTTAGCTCATTTGAAAGGCGGAAGGCAGACATTCCATATATAACACCAAAGTTAATGCTCTTTGCTATCCTCCTTTGCATGCTTGTAACGTCATTCTCAGCAACTTGGAATAGAATTGATGCGGTAAGAGTATGCACATCCACACCTTGAATAAAGGCGTCTAGTAATTTAGCGTCCTGAGAGAGATGCGCGAGGATAACTAGCTCAATTTGAGAATAGTCGGCACTTATCAGTTTCGATCCTTTAGGGGATATAAAAGCGCAGCGAATTTGCTGACCCACTGTATCTCTTACTGGAATATTTTGTAGCGCTGGGTTCGTGCTGGATATTCGACCTGTTTCCGATCCATTTTGGTTTAGACTTGTATGAACACGGCCTGTTGCTACTTGTATTTGAAGAGGGAGCGTGTCGGTGTATGTGTTTTTGTATTTATTGATATGTCTGTATCTTAAAATTTTTTCGGGGAGCATGTGCTTTGATGAAAGAAACTCCAAAGTTTGCACATCAGTGCTATAATTGCCAGTTTTAGTTTTCTTTGTGTATGGAAGTTCCAATTTTTCAAAAAGAATTTCGCCGAGTTGCTTGGGTGAATTAACATTAAATGTTTCACCACTCAGCTCGTATATCTCCTGTTCTAGTTCAAGTAGGAGCTTAGAAAATTGCTGAGAAAGTGAATACAGATACTGCCCATCAATAACTATCCCTTTCTTTTCTATTTTGGTAAGAACATAGCTAACATACATCTCTACTTTGCGGAAGGTTTCGTACATGCCTGTCTCTTCTAGTAATAAGCGGAGCTTCTGTGCAATTTCTGCCATTACAACTAATAGAGTGGAACTTTTTTTTGCAAGTGCTTCTACAGAATATTCCTCTAAGTCTTTTTCGGTAATAGCTTCAATGGAAAAATCTAAGTGCGGTGCGTAGATAGAATGTAGGCTTGCAAGGTCGTAGTGATGCTGTGCTGGGGATATCATCCACGCAGCAATAAGTATGTCAAAAAGTGCTATAGGTCTCTCGTTTGCATGAAACAGGTGGTGTTGCTTGTGTACACCTATGCTTTGAAAAATGGTAAGCGCTTGCTTAGAATCGTAAAATATCAGTTCGCAGTCCTCTGCGTCAAAAAGAATCTTTAACTCCTGTAGGGCATTGTCCTTCTTTTCTTTGCTTAAGGCATGCCATGGAAGATAATGTGTATGTGTTGACTCCACGCATACAGCAATACCATAGAGCTCTGAGTGTAAAGCTCTTTCCTTATCGAAAACCGGGTAGATATGCGCATATTTTTTCTCCAAGGCTTCTGCTGCTACTTTGCTGAGTTCTGTGGCATCATGAACGATATGTACACGTGCATCAGTGCTCTTCTTCTTTACTGTGCTGCTTGTATGTTTCTTATTCTTATCATCTAGCGATTTAATATCATGCTCTGCTAGAATTTCTGCTACATTTTCCCAAAGCAAGGAAGGGTAGTCAGCAGAAAAATCTGAGGGCATGGGGATGTTTTTATTGAGCTGAACAAGTGTGTAGCTTAGCTGTGCTAGCTCGCGAGAAGTACTAAGTTTCTTTCTCCATGCCTCTTTTATAGAATTCAAGTTTTCAAAAATACCATCTAGGTTCTTATATTTTTGCAGTAGGGATGCGGCTGTCTTAGGTCCTATACCAGCAACCCCTGGAATATTGTCACTACTATCTCCAATAAGAGCAAGGTAGTCATGAATTTGTGCAGCACCAATACCGTAGTTTTCTTCTACCCATGCCTCATCCACGTGTATCCAATCGACACTTTTTGAGCTTGGTCTTAATATTTGTATATTTTCTCCTATAAGCTGGAAGAGATCCTTATCAGAACTGATAATCACCACTCCTGTTCCTTGTTTCTTTGTATCTTCTACCAGTGAGGCGATAATATCATCAGCTTCAAAACCATCGATGCTTATATGAGGCATCTTCATCTGTTCAATAATATGGGTAATGATTTTAATTTGATGCGATAAATCTTCAGGGGTTTTCTGTCTATTCGATTTATATTCTGGGTATATTTTTTTACGCTCTAGTGGAGCGCTTGAGTCAAGAGCTATTACTAATTGCTCTACTTTATATTCTTGATAGATTTTTTTTATGCTTTGGAAGAAACCAAAAATCGCAGATGTATTTTCCCCCTTTGAATTTCTCAGTGGATTTCTAATATGTGCGTAGTATGATCGAAAAATCAACCCATGCCCATCTATAATAAAAAAAGGGATGCTCATTGCAATTTCTATTATACTAAAAACATGAAGAAAAAAGCCCGCGCTCAACACCGAAGAGCTACACAGAATGCACATAATGTGACCAAGCAAGCCACAGGAAATGCAAAAGAAAAAAGAACACAGCAGGAACATACACAAAAACATAATGCGTCTGCATCTACAGCTAAGAAGCCATGGAACAGCAAGAAGAAACCCTTTAAGTCTATCCTGGATTTTATACAACAAAAAAACAACCCTATCCCAACCCCAAAATACAGCCATTACCCCGAAAACGCTATCCCCAATATAGTAAAACCAGAAGCATCTCAGAAGCTGATATCGAGTAAAACAGGCAAGGCAATCGAGGATGTACAAACAGCTATGGGAACAGAAGAGCCAGATGGAATAGTGAGTTTTGAAGAAGCGCTAGAGCACATCAAAGCTTCTACAAAATTGGAAGCTGAAGAAGAGCTGGTGTACATAGGATCAGGAAACTTTGCTGTTGTCTCGTATGAAAAAGAGCAGAAAAAAATATTCATACGTAGAAAGATAGAGTTTGAAAACACAGGTCTACAACGAGCATGGAAGGAAAAGCAGCTGTACAAAATTAGCAGTGTGGAAATACACGAAGCAAAATCTCTTTCACAGCTTTATTCTAAAGAAGAACTAGAAGAATTTATGAAACTATACTCATAATATGGTATACTTGTTTACATATTATAAATGAGAAGTATATGCCAATAACATAAACGAGGATATCGAAAGGATAGCGTGCACATATGACATACAACAAACAATATTTTAGCAGAGCACTCCTGCTTCTCCTGCTTCTATTTCCTTTATTCTTTCTTTCTTGCAGAAAAAACGTGTCTGCTTTTAACGTTTTTACCGCTGATTGGGAGCTGATAGAAGAAAGCGCTAGAGGTAAAACCGTATATTTCAATGCATGGGGTGGCTCTACGCAGATTAACCAGTATATTGCATGGGTAGCTGAGCGCGTAAAAGAGAAGCATGACATCAATCTTGTTCACGTTCTTGTGCAGGACAGTCTCAATGTTGCAAGAAGAATACAGCAAGAAAAAGCATCCGGACTTACAAAGAAGGGAAGTGTAGATTTATTCTGGCTTAATGGAAATTCATTCCAGCTTCTCAAAGAAAATAATCTGTTCTTGGGCAAGATACTCGATCTGCTTCCCAATAAAAGATATCTTGATAAGAATAACCCAGTACTGTTTGAGGATTTTACTGTTCCTACAGAAGGATTAGAGGTGCCATGGGGCACTGCCCAGCTTGGATTTTTTCACAGGTCAGATAAGGTTCCCCCATTTCATACTCTCGAAGAGCTAGAGTCAGTTGTAAAGAAGCACCCCCTGCTCTTTACGTATCCATCGCCCGAATTAGATTTTACAGGGAGAACATTCATCAAGAATCTTATCTATATTTTTGCAGAGGAGAAAGACATTTTCTATCTTCCCTACGATGACGCTGACAGTGCACACACAGCGGCTGTAACACGTAATGGCACTTGGAAGTATCTTGATGCTCTGCATCCGTATTTTTGGCGTAATGGAGAAAGATTCCCGAACTCATATTCAGAGATGATAACCCTCTTCAAGGACTCAGAACTAGAGTACGGCATTACATTCAATCCATATGATGCGGTAAATCGAGTGCTTATAGGAGAATTCTCTAGTGATGTTCGCATGTTTCTTATAGATGAAGGTACAGTAGCTAACGCACATTTTTTGACCGTGCCCTTTAACTCTTCGGTAAGCGATGCAGCGCTTGTGGTAATCAATTATCTCCTCTCGCCAGAAGCACAGGCACGAAAGGCACATCCCAAATACTGGGGTGACCCTAGCGTGCTCGATAGAGACAGTATGACAACTTCTGAGAAGGAGTTCTTTAGAAATGCAGCGTCTACTCACCCAGCATCACCGCCAGCATCTCTTGGAAAAAACACCGTGAAAGAATTTCATAGTAGTTGGGAAAAGGTAATCCAGGAATATTGGAAGGAAAGATACATCTCGTCTCGGGCACAGTAACACTGCAGTGCACTGCTTAAGATAAAGATGTTCTATCATAGGTGCTTGTGGAAAATCTAACACTTACTTCTCAAAAGATGCACAGGGTACCACTATACATACTACTGTTTGTTTTTATGCTACCGTTTGCTGGCGGTATGATACACATGTTCTTAGCATGCGTTGGGGTTACCCCAATTTGGCGTGCAGAGAGCACTGTATCGCTTGGCACAGTCTTTTCTAGTTCCATTATATATAGACAGCTACTCTATACATTTTTCCGTGCAAATCTTATAGCGATCGTGTTATTTGTATCTGTGTTTTTTTTAGGATACTTGCTATGCAGACGTTATAAAAAAAGACAAAATAAATTTTATATCTATTTCTTATCTATACCTCATGTTTCTTTGGCGTTAGGATTTTCGTTTCTTATTATGCCATCAGGTTTTTTCTTTCGTTCCTTGTCATTATTTACACATATTAACCCACGTACATTTGACACCATTCATGATGATTTTGGCATAGCTATGTCTGTGGTTGTTATTATAAAATTACTTGCTTTTATTATATTTGTTGTTATCGCTGCTTTGCAGGACTATGATTTTCAGTATCAAATATTGCAATCTAAGCTATTAGGGTATAATAGCATGCAAAGCTGGACCTTTATTGTTTTTCCACAGTTGCTCCCTAAAATGTTTGTGCCGTTTCTTATCTCAGTAGCATATGCTCTTGCTCCTGTTGATATTTCTATGATATTAGGACCTCGAAGCCCTTCGTCTTTTGATGTTATTATTCAGGAATTTCTACTGTCTGTGCATTACGAGAATTTTGTTATAGCTCATATACTCTGTGTTGCGTTATATATTGTCAGTGTAGCAAGCATTGGTATTTGGTACAGTGTATTTTACTTTGTAAAAAAAGTGTTAAGCCGTGGGTATATGCATCCACGTATTTTATTTAGAAATGATAAAAGGGCAGCAAGACTAAGCCATGCTCTTTTTATATTTTTTCTTGGTATTAGCATACTCTCTACGTTTATGTTACTCATATGGAGTTTTGTAGTTCGCTGGGATTTTCCAAACATCCTTCCTAATGTTGTAGGATTGCTTCAGACCCCCTCCTATGTATCCCGTTTTATGGGTTCTATAGGTACTTCACTGCTTATTGCACTGCTAAGCACCCTTATTTCTACAGTAATCGTGCTTATTCTGCTTGAGCAGCTGCATTATAATAACTGGAAACACCAGTTCATTGTGTTGGGATTTTTTATGCTTCCCATTCTTATTCCAAGCATAGTCTACATTTCAGGCGCACATATGTTTTTTCTTATCCTACGTATTAATGGCAGTATTTTTGCCCTTATATGGTCGCATGCACTAAGAATAGTGCCGTACATGCTTCTTTTTCTGTACGGAACATTTAAGACATATAATACCTATTTTGTAACGCAGGGAAAACTACTTGGAAAAAGCTACATAAATATCTTTTTCCGCATTAAACTTCCCATGCTAAGCACAGTTGTAGGATATTCTATGCTCCTGGGGGTATTGGTAAGCATTGCAGAATATGTAAGCACTCAGTACATTGGAGAAGGACGTTGGGAAACAGCAACAGTGCTTGCTGTAGTTCTGCATTCAGGAACTAGTCGTCAAATTATGAGTATATCAGGTGTTCTATTGATAGCACTTAATCTTGCAGTGCTTACTTTTGGTATGCTTATAGAAAGATTTCAAAAAGGTGTTCGGAAGGTGCGTGTATGAGTGCTTTGTTAGAGAATATTACTATCTCTTTGCGAACCTCTCGTGCTCAACCTCAACATATATTAATACAAAACCTTAGCCTTGCTATAGAGGATGGATCGGTGCTTACTGTTATGGGTAATAGTGGATCGGGAAAAAGCTCTCTTCTTAACTTTATCACTGGTGTTATAGATACGCATGCATTTGACTGTGAAGGAAGGGTAATTGTAGATGGGAGAAACCTCTGCCAAGTTCCAACAGAAAAAAGAAAGATTGGTTTTCTTTCCCAAGAAGGACTACTCTTCCCTCATATGACTGTAAGAGAGAATTTGCTGTATGCTGTACCAAACGCCTTGAAGAAGGAAGAAAAAAAAATCGTAGTACAAAACACCCTAGAAGACGCTAAATTACCCCATAGACTGGCATCTGTATACCCGCATACCTTATCAGGAGGTCAGCAGGCACGACTGGCACTTGCGAGGACATTGCTTTCGAAGCCACGCATGCTACTTTTGGACGAGCCCTTTTCGAAATTGGATACAGACCTTAGGGCAGCAATACGAGAATGGGTGTGGGGGAAAATAGAAGAAAATACCATTCCAGCAATCTTAGTAAGTCATGATCTCAATGATGTATACAGCTTGAAACTATTGCACACAATAGCTCACTAGCCTTGCTTATAGCTTCTGCTTCCGCATAGCAAAAGAAGGAATATGATTGTTCAGATAAGAAATAAGCGACTCTAATGAACGGTATTGTTCGGGTTTTGATGAATCGTAAAAGCATACTGATTCTAGATTTTTTAGCAAGGAATTGATATCGGTAATATTATTCTGCGTGTGGTCATGTGTAATTGAGAATACTGAGGGTAGTGTAGTGCTTTCTTTCTTCTCATGTTCAGCGCATATGATTTCTTCTAATTTCTCGCCAGCACGTAGCCCTAGCTCTTTAATATCTATTGTTTTCTGAGTATCTTTTATGTGTAACGCAGCAATCTTCGCTACAAAATCGTCTATACGTAGTTTTATTTCAGAAACTAAGATAAAGAGCTGTACACGCTTTGCGTGGTACTGTTGGTAAAGCTGGAGCATAGACGATGCTATCTCAGAGCAGTGTGTGAAATAGCGAAGACAGCGGGCATCAGTAATGGCAACGCTACTGTTTTCTACTATCTGCTCCTCAAACACTGAGATCACGCTGCCGCGTGACGCAAGTATATTGGCAAAGCGAACAATTATGATGTTGGGGCGTGGGTATTGAGAGCACAAAAGTAATTCTTCACATATAAGCTTGCTTGCACCGTATATGGAAATTGGCTCACATGCCTTGTCTGTAGATGGAAAAATGAAAGAAGAAACAGATGCTTCATGAGCGGCGTCTAGCAGAAATCGTGTAGCAAAAACATTAGATGCCAGCCCAATAAATGGAGCAGATTCAACTAAATCAACATGCTTATAGGCCGCTGCATGGATGATAATGTCGGGGCGTATGTCAGCAATAGTGCGCATCACCATATTTCTTTCTAAGAGCTCGCATAATACAGGATGGCAGCGTATTTGCGTCCCCACCCCCAAGCTTTGAAATTTCTTCATTCTCTGCACAGTAAGAAAAATACTATACTCTCCGTGCCCAAGAAGATATACATCACTTATATTAGTGTGTAGTAATTGAATGGCGAGTTCGCTTCCTAGCGTTCCGCCAGCTCCAGTAATAAGAACGCGTTTATTGTCAAGGGAACTGAGTAGGTTTCCGTTTATAGGAATCGCGTTATTCTTAAATAACACATCCTGCAGTTCTAGGATTTTGCAGTGTACATATTTAGGTTCTTCAATGTCGCTAAAGACCCTGGGGAGCACGCGGACAGTCATATGAGGTTGGGTACATTGCATGGTATACAAGTCTTGTAAGGTGTTTTGAGTAAGTTCGGTGCAGATAATACACTCTCTTTTGAGGTATCCATGAGGTTTTTCCTGCATAGCTGCTAAAGAAAAGGGGAGAACCTGCACTCCATGTATATGTGATCTGTGTGCTATATCAGTGCTTAAGAAAAAAAAAGAACGTGAAGGATATTTTTGCAAAAGATCACAGAGTAAAGATTCTGCTGCCTTGTTGGTGCCGATAATATAGTATTCTGTCATCTTCTGTTATCATAATATAGTAAATGTAGAGTATGGGAGTAAATAGCCATATTATACATAGCTTAGAATAGAAGTAACAATATAATTTTTAACTTTATTTGTAGATGATTTATACCGATTACGTAGTAAGGAAACTGTACTTATGAAGCCCAACTATCGACCTTTGTGTTCTTTTCTCATACTATTGCTGCCTGCGTTTTTGTACACAGCAGAGATCAATGCACAGAGCGAAGGCATTATAGTTGCTCCTGGCAAAAGATCGCAACCAGATGTGGTTCCTTTGGGGGAGTTTGTTTACTTAGAATCAGATCTCATTCGTGATACCGCCCCATCTGACGATATTTTTCATGCAGTAGCTCCAAATAAAGAAGTATATACATATTCCCATTCACCTGATAGGGACGCTGAAGAAGAAAATATACCAAACATCGACGGCTATGTGCCTTCTCATACCCCTCAAGCAGATGTAGATACCGCAGCAACAGCAGAAGATGCTCCAACACAGGCGTCTTCTCTAGAAGAGCAAAACACCAAAGAGGCAGCAGAAGAGAGCGATCCCCTCATAGCAGAATTGGAAGAGGGATCAACAGACCTACCTCCTCAAAATGAAATTACTACTGTTCCTAATGCTATAAATGTAGACCAGAAACCCGAAAACTTTCCCTTGAAGCCAGATTCAATTAGCATGGAAGATGAACCCAGTAATCTCCCTATAATGCCACAGAAGAATCCTGAATTAGAGGAAAAAAAACCAGGCGATATTCCCCAGCAAGTTGAGCTAGACAGTACACCTTCTGATGCAGAGCCCAAACAAGTACCAGGAACTCCGCCAGATACGCAATTTGAAATAGAAACCACCACACCATCCTTTCCTCCACTTCCCATACCCTCTGAGGAACACAACGAAGATATAGCCCCCAGTGCTACACCAGATGACATGCGTCCAGAACCTATTGAAGAACCTGTTGAGGAAACCCAACCAGAATTTACCCCAGAGTTCAATGAAGATATAGCCCCCAGTGCTACACCAGATGACATGCGTCCAGAACCTATTGAAGAACCTGTTGAGGAAACCCAACCAGAATTTACCCCAGAGTTCAACGAGGCACCTGAAACACTAGATGTACCAAGTGCAGAAGAAGTAGTACCTGAGCTTATTATAGACACTAGCCCCAAGATTGAAGAATCCTCCCCCGAACCCACAGTAGAAGAAAGTAGCCCTGAAGTAATCGAAGAAGAGCAGCCTACAGAAGCACCTGAGGAGGCACCTGAACCTACGCAGGCAATAGAACAAGACATAGAAGATCCAACTGCATTTGAAGAGACAAGCAGCATAGAACAGTTAGCTACACTAGGTGCTAAACGTTTTATTCAAGTACTTAGCAATAAAAGTTATGCTGCTATAGAAGATGCTGCGAAGCAAGAGATTTTAAGAGCTAAAGAGCAGAATTCACAATTATCAATATATAAGCAAGAGGGTTCAGATTTTTATAGATTGCTGATAGGACCGCTACGTCATGAAGAATTAGGGGTAGAATTGCTTTATTGGAGAAAGCATGGATTTCTAGATGCATATGTTATCTATGGGGATAAATAAGATATGCATCTCCCTGCAATAGGTGCGCTATACTTTAGTGAGCGCCACACTTGTTTATATAAGTAGAATGCAATATAAGTAGCACCAAGTTAGCGCCAAGTGCCATGCTAGTAATTTTAATTTGCTAGTAATTTTTGTATTTCTTTTGCGTACTCTTTATGTATGTAATATCTTTTAATTTTAAGCGTCTGAGTTAATTCTTTTCCTACAGTAAAAGAAGTGTGTATAAGGGTGAATTGTAGTATCTTTTCGTATGCGCTCAATGTTCTGGATATCTTTTCCAGCTCACTTTGTATTACATTCCTTATTTGCTGATCATTATATAGAACTTCAATTTCATCGTTTACTATGCCCAGTTCCTGTGCCTTTTTTTGCAACATTTCCTTATTGGGCACAATAAGTGCAGATAAGAATTTTTTATCCTGTCCTAGAACTACAACGTTATCAATATACGGCGATTGGAGTACAGTGTTTTCTACAAACTCCGGTTCTATATTTTTTCCATTGCTAAGTACAATGGTGTTTTTCTCTCTTCCGATTATTTTAATATCTCCCTTTGGCGACATCACCACTATATCCCCTGTGTTTAACCACCCATCTTTAGAAAGCACTTCAGACGTTGCTTTTGGGTTGTTGTAGTACCCCGCCATAACTTGGTCGCATTTAACATGCAAAACACCTTTTTTTCCTGCTTTTACAGGGTATCCATATTCATCTAAGACTTTATACTCCACATCTTTCAGTATTTTTCCTACACCATTGTATTCGGGGCGGTATTCGTTACGAACCGCTAGGACAGGGGAGGTTTCGGTAAGTCCGTAGCCATTGAGTAGCTTAATATTTGCTGCTTGGAAAAAGTCGTCAACACCTTGTACCAGCGAACCCCCACCCGATATCCCACACTTAAAATTAGGTCCAAGTAATTTTCGAATTTTCTTAAACACAAGTAAATCAAGCACAGCACGAATAGGGAAGAGAAGGTAGTACAGAGGATACCCTACAGCCTTTTCAATAAATCGAATACGATTAGCAGGGGTAAACGCAGGAATTGTTGCGTTTTTCAGATGTTTAATATAGGAATGCATCTTCCCAACAAATACCCCACTGGCAAAAAACAGTTTTTTGATAGGGGAGCCCTGTGAAACTTTTCTTTTTACAGCCTGATATAC
Organism: Ylistrum balloti; assembly: GCF_031769215.1. NCBI lineage: Eukaryota > Metazoa > Mollusca > Bivalvia > Pectinida > Pectinidae > Ylistrum > Ylistrum balloti. The sequence continues at coordinate 36,481 of NW_026783012.1, forward strand.
CCCTTCCCAAATGCGTGGTACCGAAGTAAGAAATGAAGGCTGTATATTTTTTATGTCTTCTAAAAACACAGAACCTATTGGTTTAGAGTACGCAAGACCCGCCCCAACGCATATTGTAATGTAGTTTACCTCCCTCTCAAAGATATGCCAAATAGGAAGTATGGTAAGGAGTATGTCTTTTGGATTAAGGCTTATCCGTTCTGGTACTACACGGTCTATTTGAAAAAGAAAGTTCCTATGGGTAATGCACGCTCCTTTTGGTTCATTAGTGGTGCCAGAGGTATATATTATTGTTGCAATATCGTCCAACTCCACTTTTTCAATCTTTTTTTCCATCATCTGTTCTTCTTGGGAGGAAATACTTGTTTTGGCGATATCCGCATAGTGAATAATTTTTGTAACAGTTTTTACTTTTGTTATTTTTTGCTTCGTTGCCGGATCAATTATAATAATAAACTTTAATTTTTTACAGAATGCAGGGCACTCTTTGTTAAGTGCAAGAAAAGAATCAATGTTTTCAAATATTACCCCTTTTACTTTTGCATGCTGCAAGATAAATGCTATCTCGCTTAGTTTTGTGTCTGTACCCCTCGGAACATCCACTGCCCCTAAAGACAGAATAGATAAATCGCATTCAAGCCATTCTTTTCTATTATCACAAATAAGCCCAATATGATCACCACTTTTCACGCCACAGTGCTTGGCAAGAAAATGAGCGGTTTTTAGTACATCCTTCATAAAAGCAGCGTAAGTGATAGGTGTGTATTTTTGATTGTCTGTTTTTGAATAACAGATGGTGTTGTCAGGGTATGTTTTGCTTATCTGCCATACCCTTTGTGGGATTGATGTATACATTACTCCTCCTTATATCCCAAGATGTAACTTTTATGCCGAGGTACCACCTTCGTTGCTTACAATGCACATCCACTGTGCTTCTGCAGCAAGAACGTTTGTAGTATTATGGTACGTCTTCCCTTTCTGAGAGATAACTCTTGTCCCAATCTTATTATTTTCAATTTCAAATCTTACCTGGTCCTTGGGATACACAGGCTTTCGAAATTTAACGTTGCTTACAGTTGCGAGAAAAAAAAGCATATTTGCAGAGTCCTCGCTAAGGGACATAATCCCAGCCCCGCCACATTGAGCCATAGCCTCTATGAGAATAACACCAGGAACAATAGGGTGATTAGGGAAGTGCCCAGGGAAAAAGAATTCAGTGACGGTAAATGTTTTTATCCCAACTATTCTTTCCTTGCTACACTCGATTAATTCGTCAACAAACAAAAAAGGGCTACGATGCGGTATTAAATCTACTACTTCTCTCATATATATATTATAACATAATTACAGTATGTATGTAGTTGCTTCGAAAACATGCCGCGGTATAGTAGTATATGTTGCTCCAATGGGGGAGATACATAAAAAAGTTGGAATATATACCGAGCAAGGTCTTCTGTATGCTGTTCTTTACGGTGCAAGAAAGAGTCGCGACCTTAATAAGCGAACCCTATCCCATCTCCTCATGGGAAATTTTACGCTCATTCAAAGAAAGAAGGGGATTACAATTAGCGAAATAGATGTGTACAGTCATGCTTTTGCATTAAGCGATTCGCTTCCCACGTACTATACAGCATGTGTATATGCAGATATTGTAAGAAGGCTAGTTGGGGCAGATCACCGCAAGCAGTTTAAGACCATTGTAGAGAGTGTTCTATGTGCCATAGAATACAAAGAACTGTACTGGAGAGAAACACTTGCGGTGTTTCTTTGGCAGAGCTTAAGAAATAATGGCTGGCAACCTCAGCTCCCTTCGGCATATAGTAACGCGGGTAGCGTTAGTGTCATTCTTGACTACTCAGGCAATGTTACAATTGAAGATACAAGGAGACCTTTGCGTAAAACAAGTGCAACTGCAGCAATAAGCATGCATAATTACACTCAGGCATACACTATGGCACACGAGCTCCTACATGCCCTCAATGTAGCACAAGGAAAAAAAATAGTAGAGCAAGTTATGCTGCTTTCAAAAATTTCCCTCCCCATTCTACAGAGCTTTATTCTCTACCTTATGAATCTTTGGCAAAGTTTGCTAGAAAAGAAAATAGAGATTTTCCGCTTTATTGTAGGATATGTATAAATCAATTTCAGTTCTGGAATGTATAATATAACGTAATGGATTGGATAAAAAGAGAAGTAAATAAAGAAATAGTAATACAACTGCATAAAGAACTAGGGATTCCCTTGCCTCTTGCAACTGTCCTTGTAAGGAGGGGAGTTATGTCCAAGGAAGAACTCCCCTTCTTTATTGAAGATGATAGTGCGTTTCTTCATAATCCATTTCTGTTTAGCAATATGGAGCAGGCTGTAGACAGGATACTCAAAGCCGCAGAAGAACAAGAAAAAGTGCTTGTGTTTGGCGACAAGGATGTGGATGGCATTACTGGAACTACAATACTTGTAAAGGCACTCAGAAAACTACACATAGATGTTCAATGGGAGGTGCCAGTGGGCAAGCATTCCTATGGTCTCAGTAATGATGATTTGCAACGTTATTATGATAATAATATAACACTTATCATTACTATTGACTGTGGTATAAGCAATCATCAAGAGATTGACTTTATATCTTCGAAGGGCGTTGATGTGCTGCTCTTTGATCATCATGACCCTAGAGCTACTATACCCAATGCGCACACTGTACTAGATGCAAAAATAGAAGGGCAGAATTATCCGTATCTCTATATTTGTGCTGCAGCACTAGCGTACAAGGTATACAGTGCCTTACTTTTTTCGCAAACAGAGTGGTATCAGCAAGAGGTATGCCTACTGCATGCAGTTCCTATGCACCAAGCACTCAATATAGAATTAATCTGTGTACGAAATCTTACCTGCAAGTGGAAGCGAACTATTACTGTAAGCAAAGATATGCCACATGCAGCAGAAGAGCTAGCAAGAGCCGTGGGAGATCTGGCTCTTTTTACTTATAATGCAAAGCAGCAGATGCAGCTACTCAATAAATTTCTTGGCAATTCATTAGAAATATACTTAAGCGATTTGCAAGAACAGTGTGAACAGCAATTCCCTTCAAGCAAAGGGAAGTCCTTACTGCAAATAAGAGAGAAAGAGCAGTATACCAAGTACAGCGAAAAGACCCTACAGGAAATTGATGTACTCTTTCTCATTTTTTATCGAATGATGATGAAAACACTTCGTTGCTTTGCAGAGTCTGAGGAAGATGTAATGGATTTAGTAGCCTTGGCAACTGTAGCGGATATTATGCCCTTACATAACGAAAATCGCATCCTCATAAAACGAGGTCTTTCTGTGTTGTCAACACAGCCCAACCAAGGACTACTGGCACTACTGAGAGAATTAAAGCATCATGACAAAAAAATTGAAAGCCAAACATTAGCGTGGAAATTAGCCCCGGTGATAAACGCGGCTGGGAGACTAGGCAAGGCAGATACAGCAGTAGAATTATTGCTCTGTCAAGAGGAACAAGAAACAGAGTCTCTTGCCAAAACGCTTATGGATTTCAATAAGCAACGTATATCGCAGATGGATGGCATAAAAAAACAAATATATGCTACAGCACAAGAAAAATTAGAGTATTACAAAGACTTTATTCTACTACATAATGTACAGATTCCATTTTCTTTCACAGGCTCTGTGGCAAATACCCTGCTTCGTACCCACCGCGTTCCCACAATAATTATTACTCAACGAACAGAGGGCGTTATGAGCGGCTCTATTCGCTGCGACTCTTTTATGAATGCAAGCGCACTTATAGAAAGCATGAGAGACTTGCTTATTGATGGGGGTGGGCATAGTGCTGCTGGGGGTTTCTCCTTTGAGGATGCACAGCACGAAAACGTTATGCGTTTTCTAGAAGAGCATGTAAGAGAGTATATAGTAAGCGAGGAAGAGGGAGCGACGGAGAATGTTGAAATTGACCTGGAGCTTCCACAACATTATTTTAATATTAATGAACTAAAAACTCTTGCGCAGACCCTAGAGCCGTATGGAGAAAAATGGCAGCAGATTCGTATCTTACTAAAAGCTGTAGAACTGGATAGAGTAGATGTCATTGGGAGCTCCTTACAGCATATCAAGCTTATCCTTAAAATTAGAGAATACAAAGTAGTCGCCTTGATGTGGAATTACTCTGAATTTTCAGTTACGTATGAGCAGCTAAAAAATACACGTACTTTATCATTGCTTGCACACATTAAGCTTGATACATATAATGGCATAGAACAATTTACTTTTATTGTAAAAAATCTCATGTTTGATTTGGAGCAATGAAAAACAAAATAACAAACATAGATGTTTTTTCTCGGGTCATTAAATACATGAAAGAAGCATGAAAGAGCGAACAATAATATTCTTGCTGTTTCTCTGTACATGCACACTATATGCATTACTATGCACAGAGGTATTTGCACAGAGCACAGGTGTAGCCACAAGTCAGCTTCTACTTGAAAAACAACTGCATCTTAGCATAGATCGTATACCTTTTTTGCACAGAAATACCGCGACAGCATTGGAATGTATAACAGGAGAAGTAATTGCGGTTGTGTTTAGCAAGCAGGTTCAGACTCGTCATCATGTTCAGTTGCAGCACAAAAAGGAAACAATACTCACTGCTCCTATTCTTGTAAAAGAAGAAAGGCAATTTGCAGTACTTGGTATTCCAAGCACATTAGAAACGGGGTCGTATGTTCTTGCGTTGGCTGATAATAACGGTCTTATCGAAAAGACGAGTACACTCATATTTATTAGAAAACGTGATGTGGAAGTGGAAGATATTACACTGAGTACTGTGCTAAGCAAAAGAAGAAAGACGCCCCCTAGCCCAAGAGTTATAAAAGAAGCCCGTACTTTGTGGAGCATTACTGCAGAGCTACGTGAAAATGATTACTTTGCCTTCGATCAATATATCTTCCCACTTAAGAAATACACATATGTCACTGGGCTATATTCTCAGGCGAGACGCTTTATGGATCAAGCGGGCTCATTGATAGATAAGACTATACATGGGGGCGTGGATATTGCTGCCCCTATGGGGACAGAAGTGCTTGCTTCTGCTCATGGCAGGGTGGTATTTGCAGACCACAGGCAAGTAACAGGTAATACCGTGGCTATTTCTCATTTTCCAGGACATTACACATTATACTATCATCTGAGTAGCATAGATGTAGTAGAAGGGGATGTAGTAAGGGCAGAAGACACAATAGGAAGGGTAGGGAACACAGGTTTTTCCACCGCATCTCACCTTCACTGGGAATATAGGGTAAATAACGTAAGAGTCGATCCCTTGTTGGGCATGGGGGTGCTTGACAAAGTCTTCGTAATAGATGTACAGTAATATATGTAGGTAGTGTATCTATAAAGAATGCGCTAAAATAAATAAAGGAGGTATGTAATAGCACATATAGAGGTGGGAACAAATGAACCGATAGAAAAAGCAATTAAGCGCTTTAAGCGTTTAGTTGATAGAGAAGGTATTATTCGAGAATGGAAAAAAAGAGAATATTATGAAAAACCTTCGACTATTCGTAATAAAAAGAAAAAGACCCTGGAACGAAAGATAATAAAAAAATTACGTAAAGCTAAGCCATTTTTTTATAACAACTAACTAGTAGCACTAGAGATAGTGTAGTAAACACGTATATGTTACTTATGAATACGTATTTCTCAACCGCTTACAGTGCAATATGCCTTGCTATTGTGGTGCTGTGTTTCTCTTGTAGCAGTGCAGATCCAGTTATCTACGATATGAAATGGAGCTTGCAGATTCATAGTCATATGAATGGCGAGATCTACGAAAAGCTTTCAGTTCATATTTTAGCTGATGACGAAGATGGCTTCGACGAGATCTACGAGTTATATGTCGTACACGATGAAAGCGAGAGATACTGGCGAATAACAAAGGACGAATGGCAGATCCTAGACATTGAAGGTGTACAGTGGATACTTGTCAGCACCATTGTTCCAGAGAACTACCACATCATGCCGCGAGGAAAATACCGAGTAATGATATTGGATTTTTCAGGGTTCCGGGATGAAAAAACGTTTTTTATCACATATAACTACCCCCGCTCACTGCTTGCTCAGGGGGATGTGTATTCGTTAGATGAGAAAAGATCTATTCAAAAACGCTATTTTCCATTTTTAAGAAAACTCAACAAGAGTAGCTACGTCCCACTTATAGACAAAGCACATGCAGAGCAAATATCTGGAGACCTTTTTCTCCAATTACAGCACCCAGACCAAGTAGTAAACAGCGAAAGAAACCCACTTACAGAGTCTCGCAGATTACTGATATCTCAGTTTGGGAAAAACGGAGCACTCTTTCGTATTGAGCCCAACAAAAAGCTTGTGCTTAGTTCGGAAGCGACAGTTGGATTTAAGGCCTACCTTCATTATCGCCTCGAAGATGCTGTCACTTTTTCAAGTGGCCCCTACACTATAGGATTGGATAAAGGCGTGCGTATTTTTACCGAAGATATAAGTAAGATTGTTGATGAATACTCTAAGAACCCATAAGCACATCTGTGTTTTTGCAATAAGTACAATAAGCATGCTATTTCTCGTTCCTGCTCTACCAGCTCAGTCGGAGTACTGGTGGTCAGTGGCAAGAAATCAAGTGCTTGCAAAGAATTATAACGAGGCCACAGTGTTCTATGCACAGGCCGTCACTCTTTTTCCTGCTGATGCGTTGCTACGTGCAGAATATGCATATACGCTGCAGCGGGCAAATAGAATACAAGATGCGATAAACGAATACTATACCGCTATTGGTCTTCAAAATATAACGAGCGATGAAATAAGTAGCATAAAGTTTAATATCGCTGTAGCCTATGCTCAATTAGAGGAATACAAGAAATCATACGCTGGTTTTACCGAGCTTATCAAAAGAAATCCTGGGTATTCTGAGGCATTGCTTAACAGAGCAAATCTTGGGGTAATAATGAAAAATTATCGCCAAGCAAAAGACGATTATGTGGCATATTCCCAGCTTATCCCAGAGCAGGAGCTTGGTGCTAATGTACAAGATATGATTGCAGCCCTAGAAAAATACGCTGTACTTCCCACGACAGGAACGCTAGATAAGGAAGCCTATAACAAGAAAAAACGCTACGAAGAAGAACTCAACCGCTATCTTCATTCCTTAGAACAAGATCCCATGTTTCTCCCAAATTCTTTCCTAGGAGAAGAATAGGTAAGGAGAAACGCACACTTTTGTGTTGCTTTTGTGTAGCTACAGCAGCTCACTCAACACTGTGCCCAGTATCTGCATAGCTTTGCGCATTGTTGTGTGGCTACAGTTAAGTGATGGTGCTATGCGAAGTCCATCGCTCCCCGTACGAAGAATAAGCAAACCTTTCTCTCTGCATCTACTCAGTATTGCTGGAATAGTACTACTATCCAGTTTCTTATCGAGGCGAATACCCCGAAGGTGTCCAGCACCCAGCACACTAAGACCACTGTGCTGCACACAGATATCTTGCAGCATAGCGTATAGCTGCTGAGCTGATGTGTTTCGCTTTTCTTGAAACTTCTGAGATCTCAGTACAGAGAGTGTTGCGAGGGCGACTGCTGCAACAAGGGGGTTCCCGCCAAGGGTGCTCCCATGGTCGCCAACGCGTAGCATGTCTTGAATGTCTTTACGATATAGTACAGCTGCAGCGGGTAAGCCCCCACCCAGTGCTTTTGCAAGCGTTATGATATCTGGGCGAAGCCCATAAAGTGTAGAGGCAAATGCAGAACCACAGCGATATAGTCCTGTTTGCACTTCATCAGCGATAATAAGGAAGTGAAATTTCCTTGCCAGAGCGTGCAGTGTGTGTGCCATCTTATTATCGATACTGCTAAGACCCCCCTCTCCCTGTATAAGCTCTACTATTACAGCAGCAGTATTTTCGTCTATTGCTGCTCCTAGAGCATCGCAATCATTATACGGAACATGAATACAGTTAGGAAGAAGTGGGGCAAAGGCATGACGGTATTGTTCCTGTCCAGTTACCGACAGTGCTCCCAAGGTTCTTCCATGGAAAGAATTGTGAAAGGAAACAAAAACGTTCTTTTTCTTCTTATTTTTGCGATATGCAGCAAGACGGGCAAACTTGAGTGCTGCTTCATTAGCTTCGGTACCACTATTGCATAGAAAACATGCAGAAAAAGGGTTCTGCAAGATACTGGTATCGCCTCTAGAAGAAAATTCCGTGCATGCAAGTGTGGCGAGCTCCTTTGCTAGGGCAATGTATGCTTCACTTGCGAACAAATTTGAACAGTGCATTATTTTTTTTGATTGTATGTGTATGGCGCGGAGTATACTAGGATGAGAATGACCAAGAGATTGCACTGCAATCCCCCCACAGAAATCTATGTAGACAGCACCAGCGGTATCCCACACACGATCACCTTTTGCTTTACTCAGGACTATATCAGGAGCATAAACGCTAGGGAGAAAAGAAGAGTTTTGCTTCGCTGTATCTGCTGTATGCATAGTAGTATGGGCGCTCGATATATCTACAGCACCGTTATTGCCTGTTCTCCTTGTGTGGTTTCTATGAGTCATGTGCGTTGTGCCACATTGTGTTACTCAATGCGTGTCCCTTGCCTACCCTGTAGCAACTCTAGAAAATCTCTTTGCTTCGTGTAGTTTCCTATACACACCTGCTCTACTTTGGATTCTTTCGCCTTGCACGCTGAAAGAACCTTTACTCTCATTCCAAATTCAATAACACCACTCTGTGTTAATGTTGTAGCTTTCTCTCTCCCCATACTAGGCAGCAGGCGCTGTTCTTCCATAACTCCCTCTACATCAGAAATAAAGATAAGAGCATCCGCACGAGCTGCTATTGCGAGTTCTGAAGCAAGCTCATCGGCGTTTATATTAAGAGCACGAGCCTTCCCGTCACTTGCAACTGAATTTATAACTGGAACATAGTGCTGTTCCAGCAGTAGCAAGGGCAGTGTTGGATCGCAGGAAAGCACCGTACCTGTATGGCTATCCCCGCTATGCCCGCTATGTACTTGTGCCAGCACCATTGCTCCGGCACTTGCACTCAATCCTATTGCAGGTATTTGCAATGTCAGACATGCATGGACGAGGTCGCTGCTTAATTGACCCGCAAGTATACGTTGTGTAGCCTGCATAGCACTAGCAGAGGTACTACGATTCCCATGCTCATCAAACGAGAATTGTATGTTATGCTTTCTGCAATACTTACTGAGTGTGGCTCCGCCTCCATGCACAATAATGTAGCGACTCTTGTTATTTGTGCAATAGCCGTGCAGCTCAGAGAGAAATAGCATAAGAAGCTTTTTATCACTAAGTAACGAACCACTTATCTTCACTAAAGTAAGGTGCATGTATACAGTATATGCTATTGTATATAATAATTATGGTTTGTTTGCATCCGTATATTGTGTTTGTAAGCACCAGGTCTATCACGTTCTATGATGTAGGCAATGTAGGTGCTGTAAGCAGCCATATATAGCATGCGTACACTAAAAAGGGCAGTATAGATAACATATGTATTGTACATTACAGTATAGGCAACGACAGCTCACGCTAACAATAACAGGTGTATTCTTCCTCTTCTTGTCTTCTGTTACTCATGCAGAGTATCGCAGTTGGGAATCTGAAGCCCCCTACGAGGCTTGGTATTCTCATGTAGAAGGCGGTTTTATGTATTTATATGAACTGCAAGATACCGACTTTGTTCTAGATTTGATAGATGTTGCGCATACCTATAAGAAGGAGATACAGCATATGTTTCAGAATTATCTTCCCCAAAATCACATAGTCCCTGTTATTATCAACGGAAGAGCTCAGTATCCCAACGGCTTCTTCACAAGCTTTCCTCACGCTATTATAGTGCACACTGCATCTCTAGGGAACACAAAAGTTGACGAAAGCTGGATACGTTATGTTTTTATTCATGAGTTTGCACACTATCTTCATATATTCGCCTCTGAGGGCGTAGCTGCAGAATTTGCGACAATCTTTGGTACTGGTGCAATGAGTATTAATGCCTTGTATCTACCTCTCTGGCTTATTGAAGGCCTAGCAGTGCATGTAGAGAGCGAATTTTTCTCTTCTGGGCGCCTCAATGATCCTTTCTTTATACTTCCCACAAGGGCAGATATACTCCTCCACACCTTACCCGCATACAACATTTCTTCCTTACCTACAAGTTTTGAAGTGCAATTTGGAAAAATATATCAGTATGGTGGTTTTCTGTTTCGTCATATGAGTGAAACATATGGTATTGATATGTTTATTGATAGCTGGAAGCAGTACCTCCATTCTCCTATTCTCTTTGAAAGAAAGGTAGAAGAACAGTATGGTGTAAGCTTAGAGAGCATACATAACGATATGAGGAGAACATTATACAAGCGCTTTATATCAGAATCGGGAAGCTTCCCACGCGGTGAACGTATACACACTAGAAGCAGTGAGGATGAGATGCTGTCCCTTGTAGGCAATACAAAAGATGGGGTAGTGTTTTATGCTTCTGGTGCGTCTCAGAAACGAAGATTTATGCTCTATAATTCCGAGTCAAAAAGCGTTAAAGAGTTAGTAAGTGTCCCCGTACAAACAACATTCTTTGGTACAGGATTTTCTGATATAAGCT
>NW_026783013.1:0-38180 GCF_031769215.1 Ylistrum balloti
ATTTTTTGTTAAGTTTAATTATATAATATCTGTTATGAGTTTCTTTTGTTTTCAGAGGCGTTTGTTGTTTGTCAGGGCTATGCTCCACCAGAAGGCTACCAACCCAATATGTCCAATCCACTTCTGGATCATCGTTATGGTAACTACCTCCATCAGGTCATGGTTAAAATTGATATTACAAGTTTGTATAGGATAATCACATATCATAATACATCATACTTTGGTATTAATGTGTTTTGTCAAACTTTCAACGTTTTGGGTCAATTTTACAAAAGAATTTGTCCTTATGTAAGTCACAAATAATGTCATGAAAATTTCAGTTGAGATACATTTCATTTTGTGTTTCATCAGATGTAGATTTTAACAATCTGGAGGGTCCTAACAGGGTCATAGTTCCTTTCTTGGCTTGTGGAGACCTCAGTGGATTTGACTCGGACAGAACCTACCCACTCCAGGTAAGTGTTATTATCTCCCTTTATCTATCATCACCCAAGCCTCAGTGGTAAAAACTGTTTTTATTGGTACTTGGAAATAAATACCATTTTACAGTCAGTTATCCGAAGGATATGGTCAGTGATCAATTTACAATTTATTTTCCTGAGTCCATTTCAACTTGATGGCTAAAATGAAGGGGTCCCACAATTGAAAATTGAAGTATTTCAAGAAGTTCTGTAAGTCCCATCAAAATTCTACAAGTACATTACTGGAGATTTGCCTGTATATTGATCACTGTGTGATGCAAGATCATACATACTTGTATACTGTGATATATGGTCTTATACCACAACAAATTTTACAAAACAAAATTGTTTTGGGTTGGTGTCCATACTACAAAGTGTAATTTAAGAGTAGCAGTAGTTGAATGAGATGTGGCTTATAATTTTCTGTTAAATACCCATCAGATATGCAGTAATTGACAGTCAATGGTACAGATAGAATGAAAGTAACTGTCCAAGTAGAGATCAATCTGATCGTTTGGTGTCAGTGTTAATTGTTTGGCAGGTGAGTGGTTAAGGCATCAGACCATCACTAACCCTCCACCTCTGGGTTATGGCTTTGAGGCCTATATGGGGCATTTGTCAGGTACTGGCTGCAGGATGGTATTTTTTTCTGGGAATTTCAGCTTTCTCCCATCACCCAGAATTGGCAGGTCTCTAATTGATTGACCCTGGCTGTTAATGGGACATAAAACACCAATAAACCAATTACTGAAGGAGAAACCTGTAGGTCTCTTACAGTATGCAGTAAGGGCTATCTTCACACTGTGAAAACAAGTACTTACCCAGAGCTAGAAAACTGCTGTATTACATCTTGTGCATAAAATGCACATGGAAACAGTAATGGAATGTTATTGTAAAGATTTGGTTATCCTGATAAAGGAAAACACCAGTTCATCAAATTTAAGATAAGAAAGTTTCATTCTGAATTCAGTAAATTGAGCATGTGCAATATAAATGTTCAATGTGAGTTTAAGGCATGGAAAACATCATGTACATAGAGGAACTGTATCAGCATCTGAAACATTCAACTTTGTTCACTTCTGTAAATCAAACTTTCCCTAAACCACCCAATGTCCATGCCCCTTACATAAACAGCTTGCTGAAATTTCACTGTATGATATTTGCTTGACAACTTGTGGGAGAGTTTATGAAAATGTTTTTTTGTTTAAAAGCTTGAAGGAGTGAAATGAATCATTGTTGATCGATACACAGCTGGAGGGTGATTTGAGAGAAATGAATATCTGTTTTTTGTTTGGTAGCTGGAGGAAGGAAAGGGTTATGTCTATCATCCCCCTACACAGTCTCCCATCAGTCCTCCATACAAAGAGGCATGCCATCTTAGAAAGACTGACCAACTTGCCAAGCAGGAAGTGCAGACAACTTGTCCTGCTGCCAAGGCAACTGTAAATAACCAAGACATCGCCATGGAAGGAGCTTGTGGTGGTGAAGAACATTCTCACAAAAGTGATAATAATAGAACTGATGATAACATTTCGTGTGAGGAGAAAATACCCCAGGACTTATCTGTTCAATCACAGCTAAATGATATGACTTTAGATAATTAATTGATGTTATGTTTATCATTAATAAAAACAAAACAAAAAGCATACATAACTATACTTATATTTTGGCGAACTGCATCCTGTATAAAGTTACAAGTTGTTTACCATCACTGTGTGACAGTGTTGTAAATTCATGTTTAAGGTTTATCACACAGCTGTGAGATATGTCTCAATTATTCACACAGAATTTCAAGTGGAATCTAGTATTGTGGTGAAACTCTTTGAATGTTACTTGATTTCATCAAAAACTTCTGTTTCATGTTTGCTGATCGCAATGTTGTCCAGTCCATGGCTGGGAACAGACACACCGATACATTGAGAATTCACGTCTGGTCTGTAAGTCCGAACCTACTTGAAAGTCTGTAGTTCTGTTCTGTTTTGTAGGCCAAGTTGTTCGAACACAGTGTCCATGACGATTACACCACTTTGTATGACACTGGCTTGCAAAGCTGGTAATGGTATTGATATAGGGCCCAAGTGTCTGTTCTAAGTAGTCCTTCAGAGAAAGACAATCAGACTTGTTCTTGAGGTTTGAGGAGCTATCCCACACTACCACACCATCCAACCCAGCATCAAAGGACTGGCCAATAGTATTCTCCAGGTCAGGCTGTCAACAAGATAAAAACTGTCATCCATAAGTCAATTCAATGGCAGGATAAACTTGATTATTAATGGATTGTTGTTCACATATCAACTTATTTTGCAGTTTTGCATTTCAACACAAATTTTCTATCTAGGTCTATTCCAGTAAATTTTCTACTTGATCCTGGGATTCCAAAATACATTTCTTCCAGTCTATTACTTCTAAGCAAATTATCGATCAATACCAGATATCCTGGGATGGGATAGATGTTTACTGGATTAGCCCTAAAATAGATGTTTTACAGGGTTAGTCCTAAACAAAACCTGCAGTCCTGGGGTAGAATAGATGTTTTACAGGGTTAGTCCTAAACAAAACCTGCAGTCCTGAGGTGAAATAGATGTTTTACAGGGTTAGTCCTAAACAAAACCTGGAGTCCTGGGGTAGAATAGATGTATTACAGGGTTAGTCCTAAACAAAACCTGCAGTCCTGGGGTAGAATAGATGTTTTACAGGGTTAGTCCTAAACAAAACCTGCAGTCCTGGGGTAGAATAGATGTTTTACAGGGTTAGTCCTAAACAAAACCTGGAGTCCTGGGGTAGAATAGATGTTTTACAGGGTTAGTCCTCAACAAAACCTGCAGTCCTGGGTTAGAATAGATGTTTTACAGGGTTAGTCCTCAACAAAACCTGCAGTCCTGGGTTAGAATAGATGTTTTACAGGGTTAGTCCTCAACAAAACCTGCAGTCCTGGGGTAGAATAGATGTTTTACAGGGTTAGTCCTAAACAAAACCTGCAGTCCTGGGGTAGAATAGATGTTTTACAGGGTTAGTCCTAAACAAAACCTGCAGTCCTGGGGTAGAATAGATGTATTACAATGAAGTTTTTTTCTGACACTTTTCTTACAGAAATGATTTTAAAAAGCTCTTCTGCTCTATCAAAACCAACACAAATTGGGGCCATAAGTGTCAGATTCAAATGTAGGTTTTATTGCTCTTGGGGACAGCTGGCTTTGGATGTATATTATATCTTATAATCTACTACATATTATAATAACATACCAGGTTTGATAATTAAATCAGTATTGGCAATATTATTCTCCTTACGGTAATGTAAAAGTCTTCCTGTCTGTACCGATATCTGGTGTAGGCATAAATTGACTTCATCCTGATCGGTTTGCAATTACGGCATAGTAGCGACTCCCTCACTCTCAATGACTCCTTGATGATCCCTTGTACCCTTAGGGCCCTGTCCTCAATAGTCGGGAACAAGTCTTTATCCAGGTAGATCGAGGGAAAGAGTGCTGAACTAGCATTAAACAGCCAGGACAGTCTGGATACAAAAATACAGTCATTTTTAAAGAAAGAACAAGAAAGTCTTCAAAACGAAAAAGACAAACAAAATATAATATGACAATTAAAAGAATTGACTCTGAACAAGTTTGGTGTTAAGGATTCAATCTTTAATGACCTTGAATAACCTTGATGACCTTGACCCAGAAAGTCTACAACCAATTTGTATGGAAACATTGTTGAATTGATATTCTAAATCACAAGTGGTAAGAAAACTATGTGTGAAGGCAATACTGACACCTTCATCACGCAGGGTAGTACATGTATACAGTGTACGAGATCGTAATGAAATAATTTTAATTTCAGCAACCAAAGAATTCACCAACAGTTTTCATGATAAACTTAGCTTTCTATACAATCACATTGGAAAGGAAAGTAATGACAAGCAATGAGGAGAATTGTAATTTATTACATAACAAGCTTGAAACTTAATAAAAATTTCAACAAAAAAAGATGGAGAAAACGTCAGTTTAGAGTCAATTGATTGATAAGTTGGGCACTGTGCCTTCAGTGTGGATACCAAAAGGTATGTCAGGGCAGTGAAATAAAATATCAAAATAAATCCAAGTAAGTTTCAATTTCAACACACACCAAGCATCACCATAAGTTGGATATTTGTTGGCCACATCAGGCTTAAACAAGGCCCTGATGAAGCCTTGCACCGGAGGGGGGAGGGGGCAAAAATTAGTCGGCCAACAATAATAAATATCTCACACACTGGTAATGCTTGGTGTGTGTTATAATTGAACTTGCTTGTATTAATTTAGATAAAAATATGTCAGGAAATAATGAGATTGATACGGACAGCAATAAAATCTGACAGTATTTCTTGTTTCAGTATAACAAAAAAGTTTTTAATAAAAGGTTGATCAACTACAATTTGTATGCATGTATACTACTTACCTATGATAATGGCATTTTTGAAGAGCTGGCAAAATTTATAAAAAGTAGTTACATGTACATGTATACGAATTATTATATAAGTAAGGAGGTGGGTAGGGATGGGAGGGCAATGATTTGATTTCTAGAAACACTCTTATATCCTGATGAAGGCAGGCAGTGTCCCAATACTATAATTAGGTTTAGACGGTCATATGGATATGAGTTAAGCTGGTCTCAAAAATACATGCTTTCTATTAGATGATTTGGTTTACCTGTTATATTGAATTTGTCTTCAGACTAATCTGAATCATCAAGACTTAACCCCATGGAAATTGAAATAAGGTCTCAAAGCAATGTCAGCTCAAAAAAATAGATATAAGTGATTTTCAAAAATTCTCTTTTGACTTGAGGGCATAATTTATAATTGAAGCAAGAATTAGACCTAATAATTAATTCCAAGCTGAGAGTATTAGTGGAAATACCTACTCATTATTATATTGTATTGTGTCGTTGGCGCATTGATCTTGTCCTAGCCGGTAGTTGTAACACCGTGGAAATCCATAATATCCCCATTTGCCATTCCCACGTATCCCTTTTGCTTTCCATAATGTCTGGTTCATTAGCAATCTGTTGTGAAAAAAATAATCAATATCACAGGTAAAAACAACAACATCTTGGGCAAAACGACATCTCCGGTAAAACAATACCTCAGGTAAAACAACATCTCAGGTAAAACAACACCAGGTAAAACAACATCTCTGGTAAAACAATATCTCAGGTAAAACAACACCTCAGGTAAAACAACACCACCAGTAAAACAACATCTCAGGTAAAACAACACCACAAGTAAAACAACATCTCAGGTAAAACAACACCACCGGTAAAACAACACCACAGATAAAACAACATCTCAGGTAAAACAACACCACAAGTAAAACAACACCACAGATAAAACAACACCTCCGGTAAAACAGCACCTCAGGTAAAACAACACCACAGGTAAAACAACATCTCAGGTAAAACAACATCTCAGGTAAAACAACTCCTCAGGTAAAACAACACCACAGGTAAAACAACACCACAGGTAAAACAACACCACAGGTAAAACAACATCTTAGGTAAAACAACACCTCAGGTAAAACAACATCTCAGGTAAAACAACTCCTCAGGTAAAACAACACCACAGGTAAAACAACACCTCCGGTAAAACAACATCTCAGGTAAAACAACTCCTCAGGTAAAACAACATCTCAGGTAAAACAACACCTCAGGTAAAACAACATCTCAGGTAAAACAACTCCTCAGGTAAAACAACACCACAGGTAAAACAACACCTCCGGTAAAACAATATCTTAGGTAAAACTACACCTCAGGTAAAACAACATCTCGGGTAAAACAACACCAGGTAAAACAACATCTCTGGTAAAACAATATCTCAGGTAAAACAACACCTCAGGTAAAACAACACCGGTAAAACAACATCTGAGGTAAAACAACACCACCGGTAAAACAACATCTCAGGTAAAACAACACCACCGGTAAAACAACACCACAGATAAAACAACATCTCAGGTAAAACAACACCACAAGTAAAACAACACCACAGATAAAACAACACCTCCGGTAAAACAGCACCTCAGGTAACACAACACCACAGGTAAAACAACATCTCAGGTAAAACAACATCTCAGGTAAAACAACACCTCAGGTAAAACAACATCTCAGGTAAAACAACTCCTCAGGTAAAACAACACCACAGGTAAAACAACACCTCCGGTAAAACAACATCTTAGGTAAAACTACACCTCAGGTAAAACAACATCTCGGGTAAAACAACACCAGGTAAAACAACATCTCTGGTAAAACAATATCTCAGGTAAAACAACACCTCAGGTAAAACAACACCGGTAAAACAACATCTCAGGTAAAACAACACCACCGGTAAAACAACATCTCAGGTAAAACAACACCACCGGTAAAACAACACCACAGATAAAACAACATCTCAGGTAAAACAGCACCTCAGGTAAAACAACACCACAGGTAAAACAACATCTCAGGTAAAACAACTCCTCAGGTAAAACAACACCACAGGTAAAACAACATCTCAGGTAAAACAACTCCTCAGGTAAAACAACATCTCAGGTAAAACAACACCTCAGGTAAAACAACATCTCAGGTAAAACAACTCCTCAGGTAAAACAACACCACAGGTAAAACAACACCTCCGGTAAAACAACATCTTAGGTAAAACTACACCTCAGGTAAAACAACATCTTGGAGTATTTTGTTTATTGCTTTCTCAAAAAATAAGGAATATTTTCTAATTGGAAACATCACCACAAGACAGCTTAGCTGGTTATTGTTATTAGGACATTCTTAACGACCTGTCAACACATAAAAGGTCATTAAGGCCATCAACTAGTAAAACACAGTGATCCAAAAAGGAAATAGCATTAAACAAATTAAAAGGTAAAAGACAAATGCTAAAAATCTTATATGGGTATTATATCACAAAAGAATAAAATGGTACATCATAGTGTATTATATAGGCCAACATCTTTCAGGTTATGTAGAATTTAAAAAATCCAAACAGTTTCAAAAAGGGTTTTTAGACACAGGTGTTCATATGCGTATTGAAATGACAAAAGTTCAACAACCCAAGTTCCAAAGGTTCGAAGTTTTATTTAACATAATTCACCAGGTATGGCTCCACGAGAATAACAACAGGATACGTTACAACTATAGTAAAACAGTGGACCGACGACCCGTCACACTGGTGTATAACTAAGTAATTTTCTTGGCGAAAAGTTCGAAAGTTCCTATAACATTTAAGTTTCATATGGCCGAATGTTAGCCGGAGACCGCAGGTTGGCGTCAGTAAAGGTTCTCCGAGCTGACTGTGAGTAGCCGGAGACCGCAGGTTGGCGTCAGCAAAGGTTCTCCGAGCTGACTGTGAGTAGCCGGAGACCGCAGGTTGGCGTCAGTAAAGGTTCTCCGAGCTGACTGTGAGTAGCCGGAGACCGCAGGTTGGCGTCAGCAAAGGTTCTGCTTGTGAGTAGCCGGAGACCGCAGGTTGGCGTCAGCAAATAGCTGACTGTGAGTAGCCGGAGACCGCAGGTTGACAAAGGTTCTAGCTGAACTCCGCAAGTCTCCAAGGCTGCTTTTATAATATCTGTGACATATGAATGGTCAACTCCCCTGCCCACAACATTCCAGCGGGAGTCAGCATACCTGTTCTGCCCCAGGTCGGCTGACCTGTATCTATACAATCAAATTGTGTAAATGAACTAATTAATTTTCTTCTGCCCCAGGTCGGCTAACTGTATCTATACAATCAAATTGTGTAAATGAATTGTATCTATACAATCAAATTTTCTTCTGCTTTACTATACAATCAAATTGTGTAAATGAACTTAATTAATTTTCTTCTGCCCCAAATTGTACAATCAAATTGTGTAAATTGAACTTAATTGATTTGTATTAATTGATACTTTGACCATCTTGAAATGGTACTCTATTTGGCTCTTGACCAACTGCCACGTACGTTCATTCTTTCTACCCATCTATTTTATTAGCCTGTGTTATCTCCATGGTCCATTATCGTCCAGTTAACCCATTACCCTAATGCACAATACACACAGTATTAGCATTGTTTACGCTACCACAGGAAAACATGATTATGTTGCACTAATATATATAATATAAAATTCATATCTTGAAATAGTAATGAAACAGGATCATGTAATGATCATGTAATCATTACGTAATAAGGCCATTGTGTTACATTCCTCCCTTGCCTAAGATTTATCGGGAGATCAATCCATATAAAAAGTTCCAACACAATAGGCCTGTAATTAAGTTTAACACAGTTCAATTAACACAGTTCGTTTATCACCACCTATATTACCTAAAAATATAAATTCACTTACAGAGATATAATTAGCACAGTTCTTCACAGAATATATATATAATTAACACAGTTCCTCAGGCACGGCCGAATACACAGAGAGTTCCAATCACAACACGTTTTCTTCTGGCTCTAGACAAATAGGTACTGTCTCTCCCTCGTCTAGCCCATCGCTGATCGGCAACGTTTTCAAAACTCCCTGACCTTGAACTTTGCACACAAGTTCTGCTCTAGGCACATTTGTCAGGTGGTATACATCCATGTATACATATATCTCCAATCCCTCTACACTGCCATGGACTGAAGGCAATCCCCATGCCCCTGTTAACGGGAGTAATATTACCTCCCTAACCAGTCTCATCAGTCCTTAGTTGGAATGCAGTCGGGTATATTGATGTTGTCATCCTCTGTGGCTCCGTCGCCTCTGTGCTCATGGTAGGAGCGCTTGGATTAACGTTATCCGATGGTGATGCTCCTTGTCTGTTCTGCAAGACAGCCATCTCGTAGCTGGGTGCAGCTCTGGCATCTTTCTTACCATACCTAAACATGGTCAACCAGTGCTTTTTCCCTTTTAACCTTTTACAATAACAGTAAATGAATATTACTAGCCCCACCCCTATAGCTATGGCCGCGCCAATGACAACCGTTTTCCACACCGGAAATGGTTCGTCTTTCTCAATAGATCGTAAGTTATGCAACGTTTTGATCAAGCCATCCATCGATATTTGCTGGATATCCTTTAAGGCGTCCGGCAGTTCTATACGGGTTACGTTAGGTAACGCGACACGTAGTGGTGTCCATAAATCACCACTAGTTACATTAGTATAGGTTTCAATCAACTTATCAATAGGATCAATGATGTTATATTGACTCTCTTTTTGCGAGGATGGTAACAGTGTTATGTAATCGTTGGAAGCCGAACACGAGTTATTTAAACGGACTACACCCATAGGTGGATCGACGTTAATAGTACGGTCATTAGCTTTTGCTATCCCGTTGTAGTTTTTACACACGATCGTAAAGCGCAGTCTAATCTGGGTGGCCACGAGCCACGCTCCTTCCGTTAAATACTCAGCTTTAGGTAAAATCGTATTGGGTTTGACCACTCTTCTACAATTACGTTTAATGTTCTTGGCTGATTTAGTAAATAGGGCTATCAAGCATAGTCTACTCAGGTTAGTCGGGTAAACGGGACTTTTAATGCTACAGTATTTCATGACAGGACTGATGCACTGTTTAGCTTCTTCCGAATTTAATAACACATAACGAGTATGTTCTGTGTTTATAGCGAATACATCTGTTTCCAGTTGATAACTAGCCACCATACCAGTCGTTTGAGAATCAGATACGATATTTGAAGGTCCTGGTAATGGTAAATTATGTATCTGATAAATGTCAAACCTGCCTCGGACGTCTAATAATGGAATTGATATTACAACTAAAATTTGATTCTCCTCCAACACCGTGGTGCACGTGAGGAATTTATAGAAATACCATAGTCTGGTATTTGGATCTTCGGGAAGTTTCAGAGTGCTTGGTAAATTAACTTGAACCGAATGGAGTAGTGTTTTAAGATTCCCCGGTGACACCGTACTTGGGGATAGGTGTCCCAGTGATAACATATTCAATTGTAAACCTAAACGTTCTAAATAGAACATTGCCCTTTGCATCATTTGTTTTAGGTCCTCTATTATTTTATCTAACCTCGCGTATAAGTGGACAGCTATATTTAAATTGTTTACTCTCTCGTTTAAAGTATTAGATATATTCGCCAGGTTCTGATCTAACTGCGCGACACTTGTCGCCAAATCATTTATCGCCTGTCTGTTCTGGGATATTTCTACCCGTGATACATTTAAGATTGACATGTTTTCTTCTAGAACATGTGCAATATCCTTCTGATTTTTACTTAACAAGGCTATGTTGCGGCGTATCGTATTCAAGTCAGATTCTGACACTGTACCAAACAGAAAGCTGAGCGCCTTTCCTATAATAGGTAATAGAGCTCGTTTCCGTCTAGACTGCTGATGTAACAATTTATAATCTAAGAAACTACCCATCACTGTATGCTGAGTAGTCCTGAGGGTCTCTAACATAGTTTTGAGTCCTTCAAACACATTTAAGAACCCAAATCGTTCTGGTGTATCATACTGTCGTACCACAGTAGTAGCTAATTGATTTGCCATTGCAATGTCGTTAGTTAAATGGGACATAAATTTCTCATAGGGGGCTAGATCTAGTACAAAGGTAACCAACCATCTTGATCTTGTGGCTGTTACTTCATTAACTTTGTGAAAAACGACATTTTCCTGTACAATAATAGCACTGGTTAGACCAATAATAAGTAATGGTAAGATAAGCTTCATTTTGCTTGATCGATCCTACAACAATAATATGCCAGTGATTATACAAACTATTTACAATTTTAAGGCCTATAATAGATCAGTTATTGCCTGCAACAGATGTTTAACTGATTTATTATTACTTCTTTTATATTCTTTACGTTTTACTATTGGTTTTTCCTTGACATAATCCACTGACATCAATTCCTCATCATCAAGCCCTGTAAGGCTATCATTACTGGAATGTTTTGACAGTTGATCATCACTTTGGGAGCCTGAACTGTCCGACCTACTATCCGCATCAATGGCTTTTGTATCACGCCGTTTTATTCTTTTGGCTAGCTCCATTAACGGAATATCTTCTTCCTCGGAAGAAGTATCCCGTTCCCTGCGGAATCTTTTAGCTATCTTAGCAAGCGGTGTATCGGAGTCAGAATCTGAAGATACCTCATCGCTGCTTCCGTCACTGTCTTTTGGTGGTGCTGCATATGTCGATTGTCTTAGTAACCTATCCTGACCCTTAGGTATTTCCCAGTCATCTATCTTTGCTAAACGTAAATGTTCCGCGTGAGCCTTTGTCGTGCGTCCGTCAAGTTGGTTCTTAATTGTAAAAGTCACTGGTGTGGTTTGTTCAATGATTCTATAGTAAGGTCGCCATTTTCCTTGCAATTTACTTTTCCTCAAATGGTTCTTGTAAAACACGGGGTCACCCACCTTAAATTCTAGCGGCTGACTATTTTTGTCGGCATATTTAGCCTGACGTTTCTTTGCCTTCTTTAAATGCCGGTGCACTAGAACGAAGGATTTATGCTGTTGTTCAAGCGCTATTTTGTGCTGTTCTTCCCCTAAGTATTTTCGTCTTGGTTTTAACAAATTGTCTACCGGAAGTACTACGTCTCTGTTATATAACAAGAAAAATGGTGAGAACTTTGACGACTCGCTAATATTAAACCTTACTGCTGCTAATGTTTGATTCAAATACAAGTCCCACGTTGTTAATTCATTGTCTAATTTCTTGGATAAGACGTCATGTAATGTTCTGTGAAACCGTTCTACTTTAGCATTACTCTGTGGGTGGTAATATGAAGTCTTAACATGGCTTATATTCAAACTTTCCAGAACGTGCTTTACGACCCGGTTGTCGTTTTCTGTCCCGTTATCTGTGATAATTTGTAGAGGCGCACCATATCGGGGAAATATCTCATCTATTAACAAATGAGCAATGTTTTCGGCTGACTTGTCAGGTACAGCAAATGCTTCTGGCCAACCACTGTAAATGTCAACAAAACTCACAATATATTTGTTTCCTGATAAACTTCTAGGATAGGGGCCTGATAAATCTAACCCTATTTTTGCGAACGGATATGGAGGTATGTCTGTTTCCTGTAGGGGAGGCTTCCTTTTCTTCAGACTACGAGTCTGACATATGACACAACTATTTATATATTCGTGCAACTGTTTGTATAAATTTGGCCAAAAATACTTTTGTCTAATGGCGTCAAACGTTTTGTCAATACCCACGTGACCATTGCCTTCATGGTATTGCGTAACCACTTCCCTCCTGACATGGTCTGGCACATACAACCTAAGTACGGGCTCATCATCGGGGTCAGAAATATAATATACTATTCCGTCCAATACTAAGTAATGTCTGTGCACCTGACTTTTGGCTTTACCGCTTTCTAATTGGTCCCTAATTTCCTGTATTTCTTTATCTTTCATTTGTTCCGTCATTAAGTCAAATCCTTTTAAATCATAAACAGTCTTTTCTGGGATATCTGACGTATCTAACTTACTACTAGCAAACTCTTTAGGATCAAATCTATTAGAATTCAAAGTACAAATCTCAAATGCTTTGTCACTTATGTCTGGCTCATAGGATATTTCGTTACTGTTGCCTAAGGTTTCCATACTCTGCGGGGTGCGTGACAATAGATCGGCACAACTATTCTCGGGTCCTGCTATGTACTCTACTTTACAGTTATAACCAGCTATGCCTAAAGCCCAGAGCTGAATCTTTTTGTTTTGCATAGGAGACTCTAAAAGGTATTTCAATGGTTTATGATCTGTTTTTATAACAAACTCTGCATTATGTAAGTAATGGTCCAATTTTTGAAGGGCATAATGGATAGCAAAAGCTTCCTTTTCCACTGTAGACCACCTTGTTTGTGTATCCGAAAGTCTGTGTGATAAATAATACACAGGTCTCTCTTCACCACTAAGAGTTTGGGTGAGACATGCTCCTACACAGCTGTCGCTTGCATCCGTATAAAGTGTATATGGCCGACTGGTATCTGGGTATACTAACAAGGGTACAACTGTTAAACTGTTTTTCAGAAAATCAAATGCCTCCTGGCATTCGGATGTCCATTTAAATTTTGCATACTTCTTTGTTAGATTAATTAATGGCTCTGCTATTTTAGAGAAATTAGGAATGAATCTTCGGTAGTAGCTACCCATACCTATGAATCCGCGGATCTCCCTGATATTTTTAGGAGCTGGCATTGCTTGTATGGCTTTTACTTTGTCTGGATCAGGTTTAACACCATTTTGGTCTATCACAAATCCTAAATATTTTGTTTCCAGTTGTGCAAAATAGCACTTTTTGAGTTTCAATTTTAAGTGATGTTCTCTTAGTCTATCGAACGTCTGTTGGATGTGCGTCAAATGTTCTGTCATGGTTGAGGAAAATATCAAAATGTCGTCTAAGTACGCGATAGCAAAATCTTCATAACCTTGCAATACTCTAGACATAAGTTCTTGAAATACGGCTGGGGCATTACATAATCCAAATGGCATTACATTGAACTCGTACAAACCGCGGTGGCAGCAGAAGGAAACCTTCTGTCGATCTTGGCGGTCCATAGCCACCTGCCAATACCCCGATTTTAAATCTAGAGTGGTAAAATACTTTGCTTTTCCCAATAAAGCCAATATATCGTCTATTAATGGCAAGGGGTATGAATTTGTCTTGGTAATTCTATTTAACTGCCTAAAATCTACACAAAACCTTTTTGTTCCGTCTTTCTTATCTACTATCACAACCGGAAAACTCCATGGTGACGTAGATCTACTTATCACCTTAGCCTCAAGCATTTCAGTGACAGCGTTGTCTATCGCTTCCCTTTTATTCAATGGCGTCCGGTAAGGTCTCATTTTAATTGGTGGATGTGTACCTGTATCTATTTTCATTTTAACCGTTTTTGTACATCCTAAATCAGTGTCAGATTTAGCAAACAGGTCTTGATTCCTCGTAATTATGTCGGCAATGTCTTGTTTTTGTTCTGCTGTCACATGAAGTTCATTCGTCAAATCTATCAACTCAACACTCTTGACATCTTTTGTACTACTGGTATGATCTATGGACACTACATTTTGCTCAGGGATACTGGTAACCTTCCCTACTGTACATCCCTTCCTGAGTTTAATTGTTTTGTTGGTGTTATTAACAATCATAACCGGAAGTCTGAGGTTGCTGTTAGTTCTAGCTATAGAGTTCGTGACCATTAAGCCTGGTTCCTCATACACATATCCTTTGTCTATAGCGGACACTTGTAATGTCGTATTTTTAAGATATTCTCTATTTTTAACTTTACCCTCAAAAACAGAAACAGTTTGTGGTTTTAGAATTACTTCCTTGTGATTTCTGACAAGTGCAGAAATATGAATATCTTCCTCTAATGGTACATAGGCCTTACGTATTCTGAGACAGCCTAAATCGAAATACAATCGAACACCATTGTTTTGCAACCAATCTCTACCCAAAATGATATTCCTATTCATGTCCTTGACCACATAAAACTTGTGCGTCAGAGTCTCGTTTCCAACCTGGAAACTTAGAGTTGTCGCCCCGTCAATAGTCAGTGAACTACCGTTTACGGACTGTAAGTAAACCTTGTTTCTGGTCAGCGGCGGAGGATCTTTCAAACTCCGATATACCCTCCTATGTATAAGCGACACTTCTGCTCCTGAATCTACCAAGGATCTAAATTTTTGCTTCCTAATTTTAACAAGAATGGAGTTAGGATTACCTGCCAAGTTTATTTTGTATGTTTTTACTCTATTTACTTCCCCCCTGTCATCGGCCTTAGCATGACAGGAGTTCTCTAGTTTTTTGTAGGCCGGTTTAAGTTTAATCGTGGACACCTGTCCCTCTTGTGTGGCCCCCCACAATTCCAACATCGCAACTGTTCAGTGCTCTGCTGGTAGGCGTTCACTTGACGCCTCGTGGGCTTTCTAGACCCACTCCTACATTCTCTAGATACATGACCTAGTTTGTTACAAGAGTAACATCTCTTGTTCCGGTAGTGGTCAACCTCCATAGGTTGTTCCACACGCTCACCTTCATCGCGTGCATCGGTCCCGGTCATTGAATGAAGAGCAAACCTCTTCCTTAAATTCTGCTCGCGTCTAGCTACAGCCAGTGCAGCAGCAAGCGTATCGGGGTTGTCCCGCATGATTTTCACACGCAAATAATTGTGGTACAAACCCTTTGTAAAAAAAACCCAATTAACTGTCTTTCCACCGTAGGGCCATTTTCTACGGCGTCGGGAAATGCGTCTTGCGTCACGTCAATCATTCTTTCGCAATAGATTTCTACATTTTCGTTTTTGTTTTGTTTCATGGAGGCCAAAATTTCTAGGGCGTACTGTGAGTCAGTTACGTCCGCAAACCGTACTTTTAACTCCGCTTTTAAGTCTTTCCATGGTGTTTTATCGTATTCAGTCATAAACCGTTGTATTCTTCTTCCAATGTACAGGAAAGTTTTCTCGTGCCCGTTGAATAATAACTTCGTTGTCAGAGTTCATAATACAATGCACTTCTTTGTACAATATCCTTTCTGTTAATTCTCGATCCTGGTCACGGCACCAAAAATCAATAGTAACATATAACACTTCAGGTGTTCATATGCGTATTGAAATGACAAAAGTTCAACAACCCAAGTTCCAAAGGTTCGAAGTTTTATTTAACATAATTCACCAGGTATGGCTCCACGAGAATAACAACAGGATACGTTACAACTATAGTAAAACAGTGGACCGACGACCCGTCACACTGGTGTATAACTAAGTAATTTTCTTGGCGAAAAGTTCGAAAGTTCCTATAACATTTTAGGTTTCATATGGCCGAATGTGAGTAGCCGGAGACCGCAGGTTGGCGTCAGCAAAGGTTCTCCGAGCTGACTAACTCCGCAAGTCTCCAAGGCTGCTTTTATAATATCTGTGACATATGAATGTCAGCGATTGGTCAACTCCCCTGCCCACAACATTCCAGCGGGAGTCAGCATACCTGTTCTGCCCCAGGTCGGCTGACCTGTATCTATACAATCAAATTGTGTAAATTGAACTTAATTGATTTGTATTAATTGATACTTTGACCATCTTGAAATGGTACTCTATTTGGCCTGTGTTATCTCCATGGTCCATTATCGTCCAGTTAACCCATTACCCTAATGCACAATACACACCGTATTAGTATTGTTTACGCTACCACAGGAAAACATGATTATGTTGCACTAATATATATAATATAGAATTCATATCTTGAAATAGTAATGAAACAGGATCATGTAATGATCATGTAATCATTACGTAATAAGGCCATTGTGTTACATTGTCTACAAAAGTTTCCCTGGAAGAAATTAGTCAGAGATGCTATCAATCGAAAAGAAGACACTTTATTAAGAGAAAGAATGCACTGTGACCGTGACTTTTTACGATATCACGATACTCACCATACTTACTGTTCACCTCATATACTATGGAAGTTAAAGTGTTCAAAATCTTCAAGATGTGTTGCAAAAATGTTAACATATACTCCGACGTGGATAGAATCGGAATGTGAAAAATGCAAAGAACTGTACATTGATCCGATTCTCCATTTCTCATCTAAGTGTTCTGTGACACAGGAAAGTAGAACTAAGTTCATGGAACATGTCCTTGTTTCATATGGAACGGATATTTGTATTTACATTGATAACCTCTCCCATGAACACTCCCTGAGACTGTTACTTGGGATGTATTGCTCGACATTTAAACAATATTTCGAATCCGACGATCAGTACTTTCTCTTCCTTAGAGACGGCATTGAGTTCCTGGACACCGCATCAAAAACATTTTATCGCAAAACAACCGCAAGATATGATGTTTAAGTAGATGGTGCATCTCATCATAGTATGTGATGTGATTCAAAGTGACAATATATGTAAAAAGATAAGATTTTGAGCTTTTTGAACTTTTGCTTAAATTTGAATTTTGATATTTCGTTGAGGAATAAAAGAATTGATTGATTGATTGATTGATTGGTATACAAAAGAATATACTGAAAATCTACAGGCGATCGTGACAATATTATATGAACTGAAATATGTAAGGATATATATGCAACAACGTATGATATGATAAAAAATTATGAAATGACGTGATAGTTTCCTCCTTGTTTTATACATTGATGATTGTTTTGTCAAGAGGACTAACACAGTTACAAATGCTGATGTTTTTTTATTCTGAATATATAATGTTGTTGATAAGTAAGGAATAGGTTTCGAAATCAATTGTTTCCCAACTCTTTGCTCTTAGCTCTTTGTATTGTGTGCTGTGTAGTTTTTCTTCTATTTTCCTGTTTTTATCAGGATTGTTGATGCAAAATATTTTGAAATTGAATGCGCATTAATTAAAAGGCTTTGATGTTTCAAAGATGCAAAATCGCCTACAAAAACAAAATCTACTAAGCCTCGTCCTTGTATTTCAGAAGGGCTAGAATTGGCATCTACATGTACCATCAATTGTTGTTTTTTTACATCTCAGGGTTACGTAAAGGCACACAGGGGAATATGACTTTTCTAAACAAATCGATGTTTGTTTCAATATATTGTTTAATTTGAGGAGTCGAGACTTAAGTTAATTTCGTTAGTGAGTACAATCTCGTTGATATGGTTTGACATTTACTTCTTTTCGGTATGAAAGAGAACTCTAACATTTATGTTATAACAGCTTGATTTTCTTTATTCAGACTCCAGGGAAATGGGGAGGATAAAGGCCTTTTTCCTTCATTTGATTAATTTCGCTTATCTTATAGTTAAGATTTGGACAAGAGGAGAAGGAAAGGGAAAGCTGCATATTGAAGTAATGAATGTGTAGATGCGGGTTTGGAATCTGTGCTGTGGAAGTCTAAACACCATAAGTTAAGAATTCGTTTTCTTGATGTTTTCCTGGGATTATATATTGCTTAACTTCTTATCAATAACTTAAATCGTTTAGGCTAAACGGGGAATTCTGAATACATTGCAGCCTCTAAAACAAATAATGCACTCACTTAGCATAAACCAAACCAAACAAAATGTCATGAAAATTCATATTGGTTTTGTATTCAGTAAAATGCATTTTACGGAATTTCACAATCTGCATTTAAAAGCCAAACCTTGTAATAGAATGATGCCGACATTATAATATCACTACTGTCAACTGTGATATGTGTTAAAACCCCATAGGTCAAGGATTAAGGAATGCTGCTATCCAGAAAAGGAAAGTTTACAATAGAGTAAATGGAATCGAATTGTTTTCGTTGTGGGAAAATATCGAGGGGAAAGGTTGATGCAGCAGGGTCTGACGTATCTTCGATTTCCTATTCTGGTGGTCATATGCGATGGAATGTATGCAATGAGCATTTACGTTATGGTGGCCGCAATTTACTGATGTGTGTACTTCGTCTATTCAATGCAATACAAGAACAGCATTACATACCGAAAACATGGAAATGTGGAATTATCATCCCACTTCTAAAAGACCGTAAAAAATCTAAAAATTGCCCTGACAATTACAGGCCAATTTCCTTACTTCCGGTGTTATACAAACTCTTAGAAAAAGTAATGCATGTGAGACTGCAAGACTGGATGAAACTTACCGAACACAAACTATGTACCCAGCAGCAAGGCTTTCAGAAAAACTTGAGTTGCGAAATTGTTGCATTCAATCTTAGAGAATGTATCCATTACAATATTGAAAAACACAGTAATGTTTTCGCCGCTTTCCTTGATACGCGGAAAGCGTTTGACACTGTTTGGCAGGAGGGACTAATCAGAAAAATACACAGCTTTGGTATAAGAGGACACATGTTTGAAATCATTCGTAATTCTTATTTGGATATCTGCAGTGCCGTGATGACCCACGGGATTCGCTCTCGGTGGTTCTCGGTCAGTTCCGGATTACGTCAAGGGGGAGTGACGTCAACATTTCTATACCTCATATATATCAATGACTTACTAGTTGAGCTTGAATCTTCAAAAGCTGGAGCCCGTACCTCGGATATTAACTGTGGTAATCCAGCGCTGGCCGATGACCTTGCTCTTCTTGCTACAAATCCTGCCTCGCTACAGGTTCTCCTCGACTTATGTAGTCAATATTCAAAAACTTGGAAATTTGAATATAACGCAAGTAAAAGCGCTGTCTTGATATTTGGGAAAATCAGAAATAAAACAAACTTTGAATGGACTTTAAACACAATAAAATTGGAAATATGTGATTCACATAAACACGTCGGGATGATTATATCGAATGATCTAAAAACTGAGAAGGCGATTACCAACGGGTGCGAAAAAGGAAGAACATTTAACCTTATGACAAGATTTGGTCAAGACTGTAAAACTACAAGTCCAATCATAACAGCTGACCTTTATAAGAAAGTCATTTTACCGAGTGTACTATTTGGATCACAGTTTTGGAATAATCCTTTGCGAAAAGATATAAACAATCTAAATATCTTCCAACATGAAATCGCGAAAAGAACTCAGTGTTTTCGTAAGTTAACGCGGTCCGACATAGCCGAATCCATGCTCGGCATACATAGAATAACTGCGGAGTTAGACAGAAAGAAACTTTTATTCCTTCGCTCATTGATCGATCTCCCTACGAACACCCTTTCAAAGCAAATATTTCTGTCGCGCTTGTATCAGTACCTTGAAAACAGTCCAACTCATCAAGCTGGCTTCATACCGGATATCGTAAAAATATTATCAAACTATGATCTTCTGAAGTACCTTCAATCATATCTTCAAACCTACACTTTTTATAACACTTCAGGTGTTCATATGCGTATTGAAATGACAAAAGTTCAACAACCCAAGTTCCAAAGGTTCGAAGTTTTATTTAACATAATTCACCAGGTATGGCTCCACGAGAATAACAACAGGATACGTTACAACTATAGTAAAACAGTGGACCGACGACCCGTCACACTGGTGTATAACTAAGTAATTTTCTTGGCGAAAAGTTCAAAAGTTCCTATAACATTTTAGGTTACATATGGCCGAATGTGAGTAGCCGGAGACCGCAGGTTGGCGTCAGCAAAGGTTCTCCGAGCTGACTAACTCCGCAAGTCTCCAAGGCTGCTTTTATAATATCTGTGACATATGAATGTCAGCGATTGGTCAACTCCCCTGCCCACAACATTCCAGCGGGAGTCAGCATACCTGTTCTGCCCCAGGTCGGCTGACCTGTATCTATACAATCAAATTGTGTAAATTGAACTTAATTGATTTGTATTAATTGATACTTTGACCATCTTGAAATGGTACTCTATTTGGCTCTTGACCAACTGCCACGTACGTTCATTTTTTCTACCCATCTATTTTATTAGCCTGTGTTATCTCCATGGTCCATTATCGTCCAGTTAACCCATTACCCTAATGCACAATACACACCGTATTAGTATTGTTTACGCTACCACAGGAAAACATGATTATGTTGCACTAATATATATAATATAGAATTCATATCTTGAAATAGTAATGAAACAGGATCATGTAATGATCATGTAATCATTACGTAATAAGGCCATTGTGTTACATTCCTCCCTTGCCTAAGATTTATCGGGAGATCAATCCATATAAAAAGTTCCAAAACAATAGGCCTGTAATTAAGTTTAACACAGTTCAATTAACACAGTTCGTTTATCACCACCTATATTACCTAGAAATATAAATTCACTTACAGAGATATAATTATCACAGTTCTTCACAGAATATATATATAATTAACACAGTTCCTCAGGCACGGCCGAATACACAGAGAGTTCCAATCACAACACGTTTTCTTCTGGCTCTAGACAAATAGGTACTGTCTCTCCCTCGTCTAGCCCATCGCTGATCAGCAACGTTTTCAAAACTCCCTGACCTTGAACTTTGCACACAAGTTCTGCTCTAGGCACATTTGTCAGGTGGTATACATCCATGTATACATATATCTCCAATCCCTCTACACTGCCATGGACTGAAGGCAATCCCCATGCCCCTGTTAACGGGAGTAATATTACTTCCCTAACCAGTCTCATCAGTCCTTAGTTGGAATGCAGTCGGGTATATTGATGTTGTCATCCTCTGTGGCTCCGTCGCCTCTGTGCTCATGGTAGGAGCGCTTGGATTAACGTTATCCGATGGTGATGCTCCTTGTCTGTTCTGCAAGACAGCCATCTCGTAGCTGGGTGCAGCTCTGGCATCTTTCTTACCATACCTAAACATGGTCAACCAGTGCTTTTTCCCTTTTAACCTTTTACAATAACAGTAAATGAATATTACTAGCCCCACCCCTATAGCTATGGCCGCGCCAATGACAACCGTTTTCCACACCGGAAATGGTTCGTCTTTCTCAATAGATCGTAAGTTATGCAACGTTTTGATCAAGCCATCCATCGATATTTGCTGGATATCCTTTAAGGCGTCCGGCAGTTCTATACGGGTTACGTTAGGTAACGCGACACGTAGTGGTGTCCATAAATCACCACTAGTTACATTAGTATAGGTTTCAATCAACTTATCAATAGGATCAATGA
The DNA here is from genome assembly GCF_031769215.1 of Ylistrum balloti. NCBI lineage: Eukaryota > Metazoa > Mollusca > Bivalvia > Pectinida > Pectinidae > Ylistrum > Ylistrum balloti. The sequence goes on from NW_026783013.1 coordinate 21,954, forward strand.
TGTTATATTGACTCTCTTTTTGCGAGGATGGTAACAGTGTTATGTAATCGTTGGAAGCCGAACACGAGTTATTTAAACGGACTACACCCATAGGTGGATCGACGTTAATAGTACGGTCATTAGCTTTTGCTATCCCGTTGTAGTTTTTACACACGATCGTAAAGCGCAGTCTAATCTGGGTGGCCACGAGCCACGCTCCTTCCGTTAAATACTCAGCTTTAGGTAAAATCGTATTGGGTTTGACCACTCTTCTACAATTACGTTTAATGTTCTTGGCTGATTTAGTAAATAGGGCTATCAAGCATAGTCTACTCAGGTTAGTCGGGTAAACGGGACTTTTAATGCTACAGTATTTCATGACAGGACTGATGCACTGTTTAGCTTCTTCCGAATTTAATAACACATAACGAGTATGTTCTGTGTTTATAGCGAATACATCTGTTTCCAGTTGATAACTAGCCACCATACCAGTCGTTTGAGAATCAGATACGATATTTGAAGGTCCTGGTAATGGTAAATTATGTATCTGATAAATGTCAAACCTGCCTCGGACGTCTAATAATGGAATTGATATTACAACTAAAATTTGATTCTCCTCCAACACCGTGGTGCACGTGAGGAATTTATAGAAATACCATAGTCTGGTATTTGGATCTTCGGGAAGTTTCAGAGTGCTTGGTAAATTAACTTGAACCGAATGGAGTAGTGCTTTAAGATTCCCCGGTGACACCGTACTTGGGGATAGGTGTCCCAGTGATAACATATTCAATTGTAAACCTAAACGTTCTAAATAGAACATTGCCCTTTGCATCATTTGTTTTAGGTCCTCTATTATTTTATCTAACCTCGCGTATAAGTGGACAGCTATATTTAAATTGTTTACTCTCTCGTTTAAAGTATTAGATATATTCGCCAGGTTCTGATCTAACTGCGCGACACTTGTCGCCAAATCATTTATCGCCTGTCTGTTCTGGGATATTTCTACCCGTGATACATTTAAGATTGACATGTTTTCTTCTAGAACATGTGCAATATCCTTCTGATTTTTACTTAACAAGGCTATGTTGCGGCGTATCGTATTCAAGTCAGATTCTGACACTGTACCAAACAGAAAGCTGAGCGCCTTTCCTATAATAGGTAATAGAGCTCGTTTCCGTCTAGACTGCTGATGTAACAATTTATAATCTAAGAAACTACCCATCACTGTATGCTGAGTAGTCCTGAGGGTCTCTAACATAGTTTTGAGTCCTTCAAAAACATTTAAGAACCCAAATCGTTCTGGTGTATCATACTGTCGTACCACAGTAGTAGCTAATTGAATTGCCATTGCAATGTCGTTAGTTAAATGGGACATAAATTTCTCATAGGGGGCTAGATCTAGTACAAAGGTAACCAACCATCTTGATCTTGTGGCTGTTACTTCATTAACTTTGTGAAAAACGACATTTTCCTGTACAATAATAGCACTGGTTAGACCAATAATAAGTAATGGTAAGATAAGCTTCATTTTGCTTGATCGATCCTACAACTATAATATGCCAGTGATTATACAAACTATTTACAATTTTAAGGCCTATAATAGATCAGTTATTGCCTGCAACAGATGTTTAACTGATTTATTATTACTTCTTTTATATTCTTTACGTTTTACTATTGGTTTTTCCTTGACATAATCCACTGACATCAATTCCTCATCATCAAGCCCTGTAAGGCTATCATTACTGGAATGTTTTGACAGTTGATCATCACTTTGGGAGCCTGAACTGTCCGACCTACTATCCGCATCAATGGCTTTTGTATCACGCCGTTTTATTCTTTTGGCTAGCTCCATTAACGGAATATCTTCTTCCTCGGAAGAAGTATCCCGTTCCCTGCGGAATCTTTTAGCTATCTTAGCAAGCGGTGTATCGGAGTCAGAATCTGAAGATACCGCATCGCTGCTTCCGTCACTGTCTTTTGGTGGTGCTGCATATGTCGATTGTCTTAGTAACCTATCCTGACCCTTAGGTATTTCCCAGTCATCTATTTTTGCTAAACGTAAATGTTCCGCGTGAGCCTTTGTCGTGCGTCCGTCAAGTTGGTTCTTAATTGTAAAAGTCACTGGTGTGGTTTGTTCAATGATTCTATAGTAAGGTCGCCATTTTCCTTGCAATTTACTTTTCCTCAAATGGTTCTTGTAAAACACGGGGTCACCCACCTTAAATTCTAGCGGCTGACTATTTTTGTCGGCATATTTAGCCTGACGTTTCTTTGCCTTCTTTAAATGCCGGTGCACTAGAACGAAGGATTTATGCTGTTGTTCAAGCGCTATTTTGTGCTGTTCTTCCCCTAAGTATTTTCGTCTTGGTTTTAACAAATTGTCTACCGGAAGTACTACGTCTCTGTTATATAACAAGAAAAATGGTGAGAACTTTGACGACTCGCTAATATTAAACCTTACTGCTGCTAATGTTTGATTCAAATACAAGTCCCACGTTGTTAATTCATTGTCTAATTTCTTGGATAAGACGTCATGTAATGTTCTGTGAAACCGTTCTACTTTAGCATTACTCTGTGGGTGGTAATATGAAGTCTTAACATGGCTTATATTCAAACTTTCCAGAACGTGCTTTACGACCCGGTTGTCGTTTTCTGTCCCGTTATCTGTGATAATTTGTAGAGGCGCACCATATCGGGGAAATATCTCATCTATTAACAAATGAGCAATGTTTTCGGCTGACTTGTCAGGTACAGCAAATGCTTCTGGCCAACCACTGTAAATGTCAACAAAACTCACAATATATTTGTTTCCTGATAAACTTCTAGGATAGGGGCCTGATAAATCTAACCCTATTTTTGCGAACGGATATGGAGGTATGTCTGTTTCCTGTAGGGGAGGCTTCCTTTTCTTCAGACTACGAGTCTGACATATGACACAACTATTTATATATTCGTGCAACTGTTTGTATAAATTTGGCCAAAAATACTTTTGTCTAATGGCGTCAAACGTTTTGTCAATACCCACGTGACCATTGCCTTCATGGTATTGCGTAACCACTTCCCTCCTGACATGGTCTGGCACATACAACCTAAGTACGGGCTCATCATCGGGGTCAGAAATATAATATACTATTCCGTCCAATACTAAGTAATGTCTGTGCACCTGACTTTTGGCTTTACCGCTTTCTAATTGGTCCCTAATTTCCTGTATTTCTTTATCTTTCATTTGTTCCGTCATTAAGTCAAATCCTTTTAAATCATAAACAGTCTTTTCTGGGATATCTGACGTATCTAACTTACTACTAGCAAACTCTTTAGGATCAAATCTATTAGAATTCAAAGTACAAATCTCAAATGCTTTGTCACTTATGTCTGGCTCATAGGATATTTCGTTACTGTTGCCTAAGGTTTCCATACTCTGCGGGGTGCGTGACAATAGATCGGCACAACTATTCTCGGGTCCTGCTATGTACTCTACTTTACAGTTATAACCAGCTATGCCTAAAGCCCAGAGCTGAATCTTTTTGTTTTGCATAGGAGACTCTAAAAGGTATTTCAATGGTTTATGATCTGTTTTTATAACAAACTCTGCATTATGTAAGTAATGGTCCAATTTTTGAAGGGCATAATGGATAGCAAAAGCTTCCTTTTCCACTGTAGACCACCTTGTTTGTGTATCCGAAAGTCTGTGTGATAAATAATACACAGGTCTCTCTTCATCACTAAGAGTTTGGGTGAGACATGCTCCTACACAGCTGTCGCTTGCATCCGTATAAAGTGTATATGGCCGACTGGTATCTGGGTATACTAACAAGGGTACAACTGTTAAACTGTTTTTCAGAAAATCAAATGCCTCCTGGCATTCGGATGTCCATTTAAATTTTGCATACTTCTTTGTTAGATTAATTAATGGCTCTGCTATTTTAGAGAAATTAGGAATGAATCTTCGGTAGTAGCTACCCATACCTATGAATCCGCGGATCTCCCTGATATTTTTAGGAGCTGGCATTGCTTGTATGGCTTTTACTTTGTCTGGATCAGGTTTAACACCATTTTGGTCTATCACAAATCCTAAATATTTTGTTTCCAGTTGTGCAAAATAGCACTTTTTGAGTTTCAATTTTAAGTGATGTTCTCTTAGTCTATCGAACGTCTGTTGGATGTGCGTCAAATGTTCTGTCATGGTTGAGGAAAATATCAAAATGTCGTCTAAGTACGCGATAGCAAAATCTTCATAACCTTGCAATACTCTAGACATAAGTTCTTGAAATACGGCTGGGGCATTACATAATCCAAATGGCATTACATTGAACTCGTACAAACCGCGGTGGCAGCAGAAGGAAACCTTCTGTCGATCTTGGCGGTCCATAGCCACCTGCCAATACCCCGATTTTAAATCTAGAGTGGTAAAATACTTTGCTTTTCCCAATAAAGCCAATATATCGTCTATTAATGGCAAGGGGTATGAATTTGTCTTGGTAATTCTATTTAACTGCCTAAAATCTACACAAAACCTTTTTGTTCCGTCTTTCTTATCTACTATCACAACCGGAAAACTCCATGGTGACGTAGATCTACTTATCACCTTAGCCTCAAGCATTTCAGTGACAGCGTTGTCTATCGCTTCCCTTTTATTCAATGGCGTCCGGTAAGGTCTCATTTTAATTGGTGGATGTGTACCTGTATCTATTTTCATTTTAACCGTTTTTGTACATCCTAAATCAGTGTCAGATTTAGCAAACAGGTCTTGATTCCTCGTAATTATGTCGGCAATGTCTTGTTTTTGTTCTGCTGTCACATGAAGTTCATTCGTCAAATCTATCAACTCAACACTCTTGACATCTTTTGTACTACTGGTATGATCTATGGACACTACATTTTGCTCAGGGATACTGGTAACCTTCCCTACTGTACATCCCTTCCTGAGTTTAATTGTTTTGTTGGTGTTATTAACAATCATAACCGGAAGTCTGAGGTTGCTGTTAGTTCTAGCTATAGAGTTCGTGACCATTAAGCCTGGTTCCTCATACACATATCCTTTGTCTATAGCGGACACTTGTAATGTCGTATTTTTAAGATATTCTCTATTTTTAACTTTACCCTCAAAAACAGAAACAGTTTGTGGTTTTAGAATTACTTCCTTGTGATTTCTGACAAGTGCAGAAATATGAATATCTTCCTCTAATGGTACATAGGCCTTACGTATTCTGAGACAGCCTAAATCGAAATACAATCGAACACCATTGTTTTGCAACCAATCTCTACCCAAAATGATATTCCTATTCATGTCCTTGACCACATAAAACTTGTGCGTCAGAGTCTCGTTTCCAACCTGGAAACTTAGAGTTGTCGCCCCGTCAATAGTCAGTGAACTACCGTTTACGGACTGTAAGTAAACCTTGTTTCTGGTCAGCGGCGGAGGATCTTTCAAACTCCGATATACCCTCCTATGTATAAGCGACACTTCTGCTCCTGAATCTACCAAGGATCTAAATTTTTGCTTCCTAATTTTAACAAGAATGGAGTTAGGATTACCTGCCAAGTTTATTTTGTATGTTTTTACTCTATTTACTTCCCCCCTGTCATCGGCCTTAGCATGACAGGAGTTCTCTAGTTTTTTGTAGGCCGGTTTAAGTTTAATCGTGGACACCTGTCCCTCTTGTGTGGCCCCCCACAATTCCAACATCGCAACTGTTCAGTGCTCTGCTGGTAGGCGTTCACTTGACGCCTCGTGGGCTTTCTAGACCCACTCCTACATTCTCTAGATACATGACCTAGTTTGTTACAAGAGTAACATCTCTTGTTCCGGTAGTGGTCAACCTCCATAGGTTGTTCCACACGCTCACCTTCATCGCGTGCATCGGTCCCGGTCATTGAATGAAGAGCAAACCTCTTCCTTAAATTCTGCTCGCGTCTAGCTACAGCCAGTGCAGCAGCAAGCGTATCGGGGTTGTCCCGCATGATTTTTACACGCAAATAATTGTGGTACAAACCCTTTGTAAAAAAACCCAATTAACTGTCTTTCCACCGTAGGGCCATTTTCTACGGCGTCGGGAAATGCGTCTTGCGCCACGTCAATCATTCTTTCGCAATAGATTTCTACATTTTCGTTTTTGTTTTGTTTCATGGAGGCCAAAATTTCTAGGGCGTACTGTGAGTCAGTTACGTCCGCAAACCGTACTTTTAACTCCGCTTTTAAGTCTTTCCATGGTGTTTTATCGTATTCAGTCATAAACCGTTGTATAAAATCGGCTACCGCGCCCTTGCACGATTGTATTGCTACAAACTTTTTTTTATCGTCACTAATTTGCATGGCTGAGGAATAGCGCTCTATTTCCTTCATCCAGCATTTAAATTTCTTGGCATCTCCCTCAAACGGGGTTATTGCAGTACCCACCCCTTGTATTGCTACGGCAGCATTTAAACTGCCGACTTGTGTTGCCAAATCTTGCATGGCATTAGCCACTGGATTGGTTGGTTCGACCATGACTGAATAGGTATAGTAAAAAGAATTAAGAGCCACTTACCCTTATTACGAAGTCTGGTCAATAGCAAGGTGGCGGAGAGTCTGCAAATCGTTGTAGTCAAATGGGGCGTAGTAATTACCCTGTGGCAGTAGCCTTTCTCCTACCGGTCTTAAGGGAACGTCGCGGCGGACCAATCCTCTTGGTCTATTACGTCTGGGTAGTTGGGTATCGGTACTGACTGTAATGTCGGGCTTTTTCTTTTCCTCGAGTTCCTTCAGTTCGTGGTCAGAAGGTCTGACAACTGCAATAATTTTCTTCTTCCAATGTACAGGAAAGTTTTCTCGTGCCCGTTGAATAATAACTTCGTTGTCAGAGTTCATAATACAATGCACTTCTTTGTACAATATCCTTTCTGTTAATTCTCGATCCTGGTCACGGCACCAAAAATCAATAGTAACATATAACACTTCAGGTGTTCATATGCGTATTGAAATGACAAAAGTTCAACAACCCAAGTTCCAAAGGTTCGAAGTTTTATTTAACATAATTCACCAGGTATGGCTCCACGAGAATAACAACAGGATACGTTACAACTATAGTAAAACAGTGGACCGACGACCCGTCACACTGGTGTATAACTAAGTAATTTTCTTGGCGAAAAGTTCGAAAGTTCCTATAACATTTTAGGTTTCATATGGCCGAATGTGAGTAGCCGGAGACCGCAGGTTGGCGTCAGCAAAGGTTCTCCGAGCTGACTAACTCCGCAAGTCTTCAAGGCTGCTTTTATAATATCTGTGACATATGAATGTCAGCGATTGGTCAACTCCCCTGCCCACAACATTCCAGCGGGAGTCAGCATACCTGTTCTGCCCCAGGTCGGCTGACCTGTATCTATACAATCAAATTGTGTAAATGAACTTAATTTTCTGCCCCAGGTCGGCTGACCTGTATCTATACAATCAAATGTGTAAATTGAACTTAATTGATTTGTATTAATTGATACTTTGACCATCTTGAAATGGTACTCTATTTGGCTCTTGACCAACTGCCACGTACGTTCATTCTTTCTACCCATCTATTTTATTAGCCTGTGTTATCTCCATGGTCCATTATCGTCCAGTTAACCCATTACCCTAATGCACAATACACACAGTATTAGCATTGTTTACGCTACCACAGGAAAACATGATTATGTTGCACTAATATATATAATATAAAATTCATATCTTGAAATAGTAATGAAACAGGACCATGTAATGATCATGTAATCATTACGTAATAAGGCCATTGTTGAAAGGAGACCATTCTGGTAACTTTCATGTACATTTCAAACATACCTCTTCTTCATAGTATATATGTTGAAGTGATGAAATATTCAGGGGTTCTGGATTACCAAATTAGGAACTGATTCCTGTGACCTTGAACAAAATTTGTTTAAGACTTAGACACACTTTGCTCACATGACTTTGAAAATGTGTGGTTGAACTGAATGGATGGACCAGTGGACAGATGGAAGTCAAGCCACAGGAAAAACTCACTTGTCCTTCAGATAGGTGTGTCAATAAACTTATGCTATAGCATTGGTGCATTTAGGTCATAACAAGATGCCACACTTCTAACTGATAAAGTTTTATTTGAAATTCTGAAGATGTAAAGATATTAAGAATGCTACTGAAAGATTTCACAATTGGCAGATATAGCAAAGCATGCTTGACACATAAAATGCCGAACATTAAAGAGATTTTTTTTTTTTTTTTATCATTAATCATTTTGGTCAAAGCTCAACACATTCCAGGGCAGTACCTAAAAACAACTAATAGTCTGTTTGAATTGAGTCTAGTATATTGGTAAAGTAATTCTTCACCATAGCATTATGAGAAAAATATATGTAAGAGATTTAATACAACTTATAATCCTGCTATTTTTCCACATTTTGTAAGAAATTTCCACCAGGCCCTGTAGGCCTTTTTCGTTTTGTTGACAATGATTTACGTTGCCAAACGTTACAAATTAGAGATAGCGACCGCATTAGCGTGGTTATGAGTCTCATGCTGTGTAACGTTTTAATCATTCTCACACTGGAAGCAAGCATTTTCCCGATCGAGATTCAATGGCGGGTAACTTGAAAAATGGCGTCGAAAAGATCTCTGTACAGACCTGCACCACAGCAAAATGTTGTACCGAGGAGAAACAGGTGTATATTTGTGTTTATGCAGTTCTTGATGTTTCAAAAGGTTATAATAATTCCGAACAATCATGCCCGCCATGAAAATAAAACTGTTGATGAAACTTCCGTAAATTGGGGAAAAAAAATCGCTGTTGGCTGGCTCACCTTACCAGTGATCGAACATAAAATATAGTTTTCCTCTTTGTTGATATAAATGCTTATTGATTATTTCAATTATTGTTGTGTACACTTAGGAGAGATATCTCCATAAGCATTTTCGGCTGTATTAAAATCACATAGATGATACAGATGTCAAGTTGGGCACAATCTCTCACATAGTTAACAGTCCTGAATTTGAGGGACGGGTGTACATGGGATAGTTACTGCTTTGTGAAATCAGTTATTTACTCAAATGCAGTGTCATTCTGAAAAAAAACCATACATTTCCTCGATGAATTTGTAACAAAAAGGGGTATCATCTTTTTTCCTCGGTTTTCTACTATTTCCACATAAAACCTTTCCAATTTCTCTTAGGCGATAACCATTTTCCAAAATGTCCAGGACACGTTGAGAGAAGACATTAAAAAGGGAAGAGAAAAATGATATATACCATTTCATTTTAGATAATTATACTGAAAAACAGCTTTTCAAGAATTACATTGGTTCAAAACTAATTCTCCATTTTCTTGATTTTTTTCCAGAAAACCTCTTGCACAAGGCCGTCTGGTTTCTGCTGGGGGTGAAGGTCAAAAGAAGAAAGTATTGGCCAGTGGAATTGAAGGTACAATGTCAGAAACCCCCAACACCTGCACAAAACATTGTTTTCATTGTGAAGATTTTCAGTCTGCGATATAAAATTTTGATTGAAATGGGGTGCATCTTGTCAAAGGAAGAGAAAGCAAGACCAAAGTGTTGAATAAATCTGGTGTTTTGGTCCACATTAACTTTAATAAATTGTCATATGTGGTGTTTATTTGTAATTTTAAAAAAGGAAATCTGCAAGAATTTTGTGAATAATATGTAAAAACTTCTGAATATCTATTCATTCTGTTTCATTAAGAAAACAGCTAATTATGTGGGTTGAGGTGTTAGGATCTTTGATCAAGAAATAATTTATAACTCATGACATCATTGAAGATAAAAGAATCAAATGAGATATTAATCATGTTTTCATTTCTTTCTACAAAATATGCAGAAAATGCACCAACAAGCAGCAATTGTTCTGAGAGAGCACAACAGTCAACAAGGAAACAGATCCTTGATACTTCAGTGACACGAGTTGGGCAGGAGCCTGAGAGTGTGACAGTTACACCTCGCAGGTAAAGTACAATCAAAAGTTAAGAAAAACTCAAAAAACAAAAACTGTTCAATTAAAAGTTGTTTATGATAACCTAAAAATGTGCAGCATTCAGGAAGATGTAAGTAATTCCAAAGTTTTGTTGTTTTATATAGAGCATACTAAGTTGTGACAAGCAAAGTGCATAGGAGTTTGGCATTATCAAGATAGTCCTGTTAGTTTCACTTCATAGGTTAAGCACAATCAACATGCCTGTTGCATCTCATTGGTAAACCAGTCCGTATCAAGTTATATGACGACACCAAATACTCCTTCAATCATGAAATTTTCAAAAGTTACATTGAATATCAGCTGAAATGTAAACGACAGAATGATGTTTATATTTGTAATATTACAATGTTAGTTACCTGTTGAAATTTAAACAGTAATATTCGATAGGTCTCCTGTCCATTGTTCAGTGTTCACTGATCGTGAGATATAGCCACTTGTTACTTCATGGGGACTCACAATAAAATGACCCTGGCTTTCATGTAGTGTTAAACCCAGTAAACAAACTACCGGTATAACTTCATGTAGATCTTGTGAATTATTGATCGTTAGGTTTACTAAAAGAGAGAAAAAAAATCCTTAATGTAACAACAATTGTACCTCCTTTTTAATGTTACAGAATGGCCCCTAGTGCCACTGAACACCGATCTCCAGCACCTTCCAATCCTGCCATGAATCTCGACCTCTCTGATAGTGACCTTGACCTTTCCTTGCAATACAAGGTAATACAAAATGTACTTTGATTACAACACCAAGTGAAATAAATTTTACTACAAATGTTTTGCTTGTGAATTTTCAATAATTACCAGGGACTGAATATCATACTGAATATCATACTGAATATCATACCCTGATTATGATATATTTCTTCTTTTTTAAATGATTTTTCGATCTCATAGATCAAGAAATATCAGCTGAAAATATTGTTTCCCTTTTAAGTAATCTTCCTACAAACCTTTATACCAGGAATATGGAAAATTGAAAAGCCATGAGCCCAACACACATAGCAACTTTACTAACCTGAGAATTCCTCATTAGAGTTTACCACAGCATCAGTCAGACTAGATGCAATGTGTCTTTTGAGAAGCATTTATGATGGATCAGATATAAATGTTGGAGTCAACTGTTTATTCTCTCAGTATCAGTACAGCAGTTACTAAGTCTGGTATATTAAGTTGAGTTATAAACAAATACAACTGAAATAAGGATCAATATTCAGATTCAGAAATTGGTCGAATTTTGAAAATTATGAAACTGGCAAATTTTGTAAATTGTTGGTAACTCTTTCATGTATGCATTTCAAACAGGTTTTGGGTGCATTTAGGATTTTTTATACTTAATTTCATTGTTTTTTGGATATATGATATTTTAGTGAGCTAAAGCACACTGCATAAGACTTAATCCATTGATTATATTCTAGATGGCTGTTAAATGATAACCAGACAGACATTCAACTTGGCTGGTGGAATTTCATCTCTAATGTGTTACAGTTGTATTTTCTTGAAAAAGTTTAATGCACACTACATATTTTACTTGTCATTATAATCCTGTACATTTTATGGTTGTTGCTGGTAGTCTCCGACCACAAGGATACACAAACAGAAACCACAAGAGGTCTTGCTGATTGATGCTTCACGCCAGACTAAGGATCCTAATGAATCTGAGGTGGACATTCAAATTGGGTTTGAAAGGTCGCCTGTCAGAATTATCTGTCACTCACCCTCAGCCATTGAATCTAGTTTCAGGTATTCAAAAAGCCTATGAGTATATTTTTTATTATTTCTTGTTGAACTGGGTTTTACAACCTCAATCGTAAATGTTGATTTTTTATATAAAAAGTGTATTTTCGTTTTGTTGACTTATCTGCGCGACCATATCATGTTCTTTTTTATGTTCAATCTGTCTCTCAGAATTTGATGTAAAATTCTAAGAATTTGGATTACAGACTTATTCTGCAGTGCTGTCAATCATTTTTTTCTACATCTACACTGAAAAATTAGATTAAAAAAGTTCTATGGATAATTGAAAACTAAATGTCACATTTTGAAACTGTCTTTATTTTAACTGCAGCAAAATGAATAGTCATTAAATCTTAACATTCTTTTATGAGCAAATTAAATTTTTTATATTTTGAAGTTTTTGTTAAAAAACAAGAGGGCCATGATATACATGAAGTATAAGAATGCATGCTAATCCCTTTTTTTCTAGTTCCTGCAAAATTAACTTTACACTGTATTATGGTACATTTCAGGGCCTCAGCAGAAAAGGCCAGGGAAACCCATGACAAAAATGTGTCCATACGTAGTGCTATTTCTCTATCGGAGCCTGAGCGAAACCAGAGTCGTAAAACCCCTATTGTGATACGAGAGAAAGCAAACTCAGGTTTGTTTACATTTGTCTACCTTTGGTTGTGAAATGTATTTTGTAAATTGTTCATTGGTGTAAAAGAGGATATCTAAAGCAAGTTATTAAATATGATTTTCATACTCTTGTGTTCTTTAAGAAAATTCTCCCAATTTTTTGGATGTGTTCTCCATGAAAGTTTCCTTTTAATATTTGGGTGGCAGAATTTATCATATCCTCATGCAGTAAAAGCAGCATTCTAATAGCTGCATGTTGCTTCCATATGTATACTGGTGCCAGAGGTAGCATCATTTTTATAGGTTGTATACAAATTGATTATTGAAAAACCTGACACAATGTACATCAACATCTCTGTTCCATAATACCCATAGGAGATGGTGTTGAATACCAAATATACTGCAGCCTTGCAGGGAATAATGAACCATAATGAGATTATGCTTTACTCTGGTGTTTGTTTCCAAACCAATATTGAAGGAACTGTGTTGTATTCAGCTATGTCACTAAAAATGTGGTTGTATGACACAAAAGTTATCAAAGAGGTAAAAGACATCATGGTAATACTTTGTTATCTTCTGTATCTAGGACCTGGACAGCACCACCAAGCATCGATTGACAGTTTACCATTACTGACGCAGATAGAGAAGGATCTTCAGTACAGACAGACATTCCCCCAGCCCAATTTCGATGACTCTTCTGTCTCTTCCATTGCTGGCAATCCAGTCCGAGATGTTTTGGGTGAAAATGATCGAGATGATGCCCAGTCCTTTGTCAGTGATGTTAGTGATGTATGCTCATTGGATGAGTATGTCATTAAGGGGAAAAAGACGACTAAAACGTAAGATTTTATAGAAATGATTACTTCATCATTGCACTGTCTTACTACAATTATGGTTAATATAAATGCCATGTCCTTGCTGACAAACATCATATTACACGCTAGTGCAATATGATGTGTTTGCCGGTAAAACTCTGGCATTTACAAACACAATAATTGCCATAGAAAAACAGTTCGGTGTTTATATTTATGTTCTTGGCACATTTCGTTGTCTTATATGCCAATTTCAAATTGATTTAAACTAAATCAAATAATCCATTCCAGTAATCTGTCAGCAGTTTTGCCGGTGAATAGTCCCTGTTTCTATGTTCACAATATCATTGTAGTCACATGTTGGATAGCATTTATTGTGTCTTGAATCCCACATAATTTGATTATTTATATAATGGTATTGCAGTGCTAAGACAAATATACAGTTGTATATGTTTGACATGAATTATATTTCAAAGAAGTGATCAGTAATTCATGTGGTAAGGTTGCAGGAATCTCTCCAGGTACCTGGCAGTTTCATTGCATCATTTTAGAGGCAGCAAAACTAAAAATCCAACATGGTCAAGAGAATGTTTAGGAAGCAAGTTTGAAATATGAAAATGATGGCACAGATTGCAACTTCAGATATATTTGTATACTTGCTACTGCTCTCATATAGCTGTGATGCATTGTGTATGACACATACTTAGAGCTATGAAATTGATTTATGTCATTTCATTATACAAAAAATTATTTATTTTTAGAACTACCACAAAGAAAGGACCTACAAAAGGACCATCATCTGTGAAGAAAAGAGGTATGTCACATTGATAAAATGGAAAGCCTCAACACCAATACTACATCATTTACATCCTACCCATCAAATATCACACTTCCCAAGTCTTCTTCAGTTTTTTATCAACCCATCAACAATTAGGCTGTCCTGAACTAAAAGTCCAGACTTAGACCTGTTCTTCAGTATTATATTAACCCATCAAGAATTAGGCTGCCCTGAACTAAAGTTCAGTCTTATATCTGCCCATCAAATATCACACTACCCCAATTAGCATTTTTAGTCTTAGACCTACCCTTTAAATATCACACTGCCTTATACTAGACCTTCAGTCTTAGACCTGTCCTTTAAATATCACACTGCCTTAGTCTATTATTTCAGTCTTAGACATACCAACTAAATACCACTCTGCCTCAGTCTAATCTTTCAGTTTTAAACATACCCACTAAAAATCACACTGTCCAAGTCTAAAAATTAGTCTTAGATATTCCCATTAAAAATCAAAACTGACACTGAGAATTTTCCGTCCTGGACTGCTCATTAAATATCACTCTGCCTTGGTCTAAACCTTCAGTAGTAGACATGGCCATTAAATATCACTCTGCCTTGGACTAAACCTTCAGTAGTAGACTTGGCCATTAAATATCACTCTGCCTTGGTCTAAACCTTCAGTAGTAGACTTGGCCATTAAATATCACTCTGCCTTGGTCTAAACCTTCAGTAGTAGACTTGGCCATTAAATATCACAAATATCACACTGCCTTGGTCTAAACCTTCAGTAGTAGACTTGGCCATTAAATATCACTCTGCCTTGGTCTAAACCTTCAGTAGTAGACTTGGCCATTAAATATCACACTGCCTTGGTCTAAACCTTCAGTAGTAGACCTGGCCATTAAATATCACTCTGCCTTGGTCTAAACCTTCCGTAGTAGACTTGGCCATTAAATATCACTCTGCCTTGGTCTAAACCTTCAGTAGTAGACTTGGCCATTAAATATCACTCTGCCTTGGTCTAAACCTTCAGTAGTAGACTTGGCCATTAAAAATCACACTGCCTTATTCTAAACCTTCACTCTTAGACGTGCCCATTGAAAATCACACTGCCCTAGTCAAAAACTTCAGTCTTTTAACCTACCAGCCAGCTTCTCTCTTAGCCTACCCTAAACTAAATCTTAGGGTAGGTTGAGGAGTCGGATATATCAATCTTTTTTTTTCTGTTCATGTGTCTGTGATAAAATAATGACTTCAGCAGACTTGGTTCATATTACATCATAACACTATACCAACAGAGTCTACACCTGATTAGATGTTCATGGCCATTGGTCAAGGTTAAAGGTCAAAGGTCACCCTCGACCACTTTGCAAATAAATTCTAGTTTACAGGGTTAGGGGTGTCCTATATCTTCGTTTTTATTGACTATGAGGAATAATTAAGTAAAAGTTATCTTTTCTTTTTCAGAGAGAATTATACCTTCTAGGTACAAACAGGCAGCAGCATCTCATTCTTTGTTTGCTGAAAAGGTAAGAAAGTATGAAAGCTTACAAAACACCTGATGTGTCCGGGCAAGACTGGATATGTCATGAAGAGATATCTACATTTTATTACAACCTGTTGGGACAAGTTCTCCTTACCTAATGCATCAGTTTCATTTTTATGACATGTAAATATTTGGTACAATGTGTAAATGTGCTTGCATCCCTTTTCAAACAAAAGATGTGTGGTTCCTCAATAACAGGTCATCATAAGTAGGATTTCTAATCGTAAGTTTTGTCAGGACAACTTCACCTGAACAGTGAAATTACATATAGTGATAATAGAGACAATGTAGGGATGAAAATGCACAATTTTTCCCAAAAGACGTGTGGTTGCCTGGTTGCCTGGTTGCCATAGCGACTGTACGGTTCGTCCATCTGTCCATAGAAAAAAATTTTGTGCTGGACAGCTTCTCCTATCCTACTGAATAAATTTCATTGAAACTACACAGGAGTGTTGAGGACCATGTGTTAGATGTGCATGCAACCTTTCTTTTTTTTTTTTTTTGCCATGGAAACCAGTCAGTATTTTTATTAAAATAACATTGTATAAAACTGTATATTGCAAATGACAAGGCTTACATTTCTACTTTTTCTAGGATGATCAGTTTGGTTTTCAGAATATGAAAAAAAAGACAATTTCTGACTGACTTTCTGATATAAGATCACACTGCTGATCTGATGAATGATATCATTGTTAAACATTTTATAGTCACAAGATTCCATACACTACCTGCATTTTAAGAATACATTTTTGTATTTGTGAAAAAAATCT
>NW_026783014.1:0-36709 GCF_031769215.1 Ylistrum balloti
TCCTGGTGATGTTCTTTATTACAGCACAGTGTGTAGTGTGTTTTGTCCTGATAATGTTGTTCTTTATTACAGTACAGTGTGTGGTGTGTTTTGTCCTGGTGATGTTCTTTATTACATTACAGTGTGTGGTGTGTTTTGTCCTGTTAATGTTGTTCTTTATTACAGTACAGTGTGTGGTGTGTTTTGTCCTGGTGATGTTCTTTATTACAGTACAGTGTGTAGTGTGTTTTGTCCTGATAATGTTGTTCTTTATTACAGTACAGTGTGTGGTGTGTTTTGTCCTGGTGATGTTCTTTATTACATTACAGTGTGTGGTGTGTTTTGTCCTGTTAATGTTGTTCTTTATTACAGTACAGTGTGTGGTGTGTTTTGTCCTGTGTGATGTTCTTTATTACATTACAGTGTGTGGTGTGTTTTATCCTGTTAATGTTGTTCTTTATTACAGTACAGTGTGTAGTGTGTTTTGTCCTGGTGATGTTCTTTATTACAGTACAGTGTGTAGTGTGTATTGTCCTGATAATGTTGTTCTTTATTACAGTACAGTGTGTGGTGTGTTTTGTCCTGGTGATGTTGTTCTTTATTACAGTACAGTGTGTGGTGTGTTTTGTCCTGATAATGTTGTTCTTTATTACAGTACAGTGTGTGGTGTGTTTTGTCCTGGTGATGTTCTTTATTACAGTACAGTGTGTGGTGTGTTTTGTCCTGATAATGTTGTTCTTTATTACAGTACAGTGTGTGGTGTGTTTTGTCCTGGTGATGTTCTTTATTACAGTACAGTGTGTGGTGTGTTTTGTCCTGATAATGTTGTTCTTTATTACAGTACAGTGTGTGGTGTGTTTTGTCCTGGTGATGTTGTTCTTTATTACAGTACAGTGTGTGGTGCGTTTTATCCTGTTAATGTTGTTCTTTATTACAGTACAGTGTGTGGTGTGTTTTGTCCTGGTGATGTTGTTCTTTATTACAGTACAGTGTGTGGTGCGTTTTATCCTGTTAATGTTGTTCTTTATTACAGTACAGTGTGTGGTGTGTTTTGTCCTGGTGATGTTGTTCTTTATTACAGTACAGTGTGTGATGTTCTTTATTACATTACAGTGTGTGGTGTGTTTTGTCCTGGTGATGTTCTATATTACAGTTCATGGTGTGGTCTGTTTTTTCCTGTTTTTTTTGTTCTTTATTACAGTACAGTGTGTGGTGTGTTTTGTCCTGGTGATGTTCTTTATTACAGTACAGTGTGTGTGTGTGTTTTGTCCTTATTACAGTGATGTTCTTTATTACAGTACAGTGTGTGGTGTGTTTTGTCCTGGTGATGTTCTTTATTACAGTACAGTGTGTGGTGCGTTTTATCCTGTTAATGTTGTTCTTTATTACAGTACAGTGTGCGATGTGTTTTGTCCTGATAATGTTGTTCTTTATTACAGTACAGTGTGTGGTATGTTTTGTCTTGATAATGTTGTTCTTTATTACAGTACAGTGTGTGGTGTGTTTTGTCCTGGTGATGTTCTTTATTACAGTACAGTGTGTAGTGTGTTTTGTCCTGATAATGTTGTTCTTTATTACAGTACAGTGTGTGGTGTGTTTTGTCCTGGTGATGTTCTTTATTACAGTACAGTGTGTGGTGTGTTTTGTCCTGATAATGTTGTTCTTTATTACAGTACAGTGTGTGGTGTGTTTTGTCCTGGTGATGTTCTTTATTACAGTACAGTGTGTAGTGTGTTTTGTCCTGATAATGTTGTTCTTTATTACAGTACAGTGTGTAGTGTGTTTTGTCCTGGTGATGTTCTTTATTACAGTACAGTGTGTAGTGTGTTTTGTCCTGATAATGTTGTTCTTTATTACAGTACAGTGTGTGGTGTGTTTTGTCGTGGTGATCTTGTTCTTTATTACAGTACAGTGTGTGGTGTGTTTTGTCCTGATAATGTTGTTCTTTATTACAGTACAGTGTGTGGTGTGTTTTGTCCTGATAATGTTGTTCTTTATTACAGTACAGTGTGTGGTGTGTTTTGTCCTGATAATGTTGTTCTTTATTACAGCACAGTGTGTGGTGTATTTTGTCGTGGTGAACTTGTTCTTTATTACAGTACAGTGTTTGGTGTGTTTTGTCCTGATAATGTTGTTCTTTATTACAGTACAGTGTGTAGTGTCTTTTGTCCTGGTGATGTTCTTTATTACAGTACAGTGTATGGTGTGTTTTGTCCTGATCATGTTGTTCTTTATTACAGTACAGTGTGTGGTGTGTTATAATGATAATATTGTTCTTTATTACAGTACAGTGTGTGGTATGTTATAATGATAATGTTGTTCTTTATTACAGTACAGTGTGTGGTGTGTTTTGTCCAGTGTGTAGTGTGATAATGTTCTTCTTTATTACAGTACAGTGTGTGGTGTGTTTTGTCCTGGTGATGTTCTTTATTACAGTACAGTGTGTGGTGTGTTTTGTCCTGGTGATGTTGTTCTTTATTACAGTACAGTGTGTGGTGTGTTTTTTCCTGATAATGTTGTTCTTTATTACAGTACAGTGTGTGGTGTGTTTTGTCCTGATCATGTTGTTCTTTATTACAGTACAGTGTGTGGTGTGTTTTGTCCGTGTTAATGTTGTTCTTTATTACAGTACAGTGTGTGGTGTGTTTTGTCCTGGTGATGTTGTTCTTTATTACAGTACAGTGTGTGGTGGTTTTTATCCTGTTACTGTTGTTCTTTATTACAGTACAGTGTGTGGTGTGTTTTGTCGTGGTGATCTTGTTCTTTATTACAGCACAGTGTGTAGTGTGTTTTGTCGTGGTGATCTTGTTCTTTATTACAGTACAGTGTGTGGTGTGTTTTGTCCTGGTGATGTTCTTTATTACAGTACAGTGTGTGGTGTGTTTTGTCCTGGTGTACAGTGTGTGGTGTGTGTTGTCCTGGTGATGTTGTTCTTTATTACAGTACAGTGTGTAGTGTGTGTTGTCCTGGTGATGTTCTTTATTACAGTACAGTGTGTGGTGTGTTTTGTCCTGATAATGTTGTTCTTTATTACAGTACAGTGTGTGGTGTGTTTTGTCCTGGTGATGTTCTTTATTACAGTACAGTGTGTGGTGTGTTTTGTCCTGATAATGATGTTCTTTATTACAGTACAGTGTGTTGTGTGTTTTGTCCTGATAATGTTGTTCTTTATTACAGCACAGTGTGTGGTGTGTTTTGTCCTGATAATGTTGTTCTTTATTACAGCACAGTGTGTGGTGTGTTTTGTCCTGATAATGTTGTTCTTTATTACAGTACAGTGTGTGGTGTGTTTTGTCCTGGTGATGTTCTTTATTACATTACAATGTGTGGTGTGTTTTATCCTGATAATGTTGTTCTTTATTACAGTACAGTGTGTAGTGTGTTTTGTCCTGGTGATGTTCTTTATTACAGCACAGTGTGTAGTGTGTTTTGTCCTGATAATGTTGTTCTTTATTACAGTACAGTGTGTGGTGTGTTTTGTCCTGGTGATGTTCTTTATTACATTACAGTGTGTGGTGTGTTTTGTCCTGTTAATGTTGTTCTTTATTACAGTACAGTGTGTGGTGTGTTTTGTCCTGGTGATGTTCTTTATTACATTACAGTGTGTGGTGTGTTTTGTCCTGATAATGTTGTTCTTTATTACAGTACAGTGTGTAGTGTGTTTTGTCCTGGTGATGTTCTTTATTACAGCACAGTGTGTAGTGTGTTTTGTCCTGATAATGTTGTTCTTTATTACAGTACAGTGTGTGGTGTGTTTTGTCCTGGTGATGTTCTTTATTACATTACAGTGTGTGGTGTGTTTTGTCCTGATAATGTTGTTCTTTATTACAGCACAGTGTGTGGTGTGTTTTGTCCTGGTGATGTTCTTTATTACAGTACAGTGTGTGGTGTGTTATAATGATAATGTTGTTCTTTATTACAGTACAGTGTGTGGTGTGTTTTGTCCTGGGGATGTTCTTTATTACAGTACAGTGTGTGGTGTGTTTTGTCCTGTTAATGTTGTTCTTTATTACAGTACAGTGTGTGGTGTGTTTTGTCCTGGTGATGTTGTTCTTTATTACAGTACAGTGTGTGGTGCGTTTTATCCTGTTAATGTTGTTCTTTATTACAGTACAGTGTGTGGTGTGTTTTGTCCTGGTGATGTTCTTTATTACATTACAGTGTGTGGTGTGTTTTATCCTGTTAATGTTGTTCTTTATTACAGTACAGTGTGTGGTGTGTTTTGTCCTGGTGATGTTGTTCTTTATTACAGTACAGTGTGTGGTGCGTTTTATCCTGATAATGTTCTTCTTTATTACAGTACAGTGTGTGGTGTGTTTTGTCCTGGTGATGTTGTTCTTTATTACAGTACAGTGTGTGGTGTGGTTTATCCTGATAATGTTCTTCTTTATTACAGTACAGTGTGTGGTGCGTTTTATTACAGTACAGTGTGTGGTGCGTTTTATCCTGATAATGTTCTTCTTTATTACAGTACAGTGTGTAGTGTGTTTTGTCCTGATAATGTTGTTCTTTATTACAGCACAGTGTGTAGTGTGTTTTGTCCTGATAATGTTGTTCTTTATTACAGTACAGTGTGTGGTGCGTTTTATCCTGTTAATGTTGTTCTTTATTACAGTACAGTGTGTAGTGTGTTTTGTCCTGGTGATGTTGTTCTTTATTACAGTACAGTGTGTGGTGCGTTTTATCCTGATAATGATGTTCTTTATTACAGTACAGTGTGTAGTGTGTTTTGTCCTGGTGATGTTGTTCTTTATTACAGTACAGTGTGTGGTGCGTTTTATCCTGGTGATGTTGTTCTTTATTGCAGTACAGTGTGTGGTGTGTTTTGTCCTGGTGATGTTGTTCTTTATTACAGTACAGTGTGTAGTGTGTTCTGTCCTGGTGATGTTCTTTATTACAGTACAGTGTGTGGTGTGTTTTGTCCTGGTGATGTTCTTTATTACAGTACAGTGTGTGGTGTGTTTTGTCCTGGTGATGTTGTTCTTTATTACAGTACAGTGTGTGGTGTGTGTTGTCCTGGTGATGTTCTTTATTACAATACAGTGTGTAGTGTGTGTTGTCCTGGTGATGTTCTTTATTAGAGTACCGTGTGGTATGTTATAATAATAATGTTGTTCTTTATTACAGTACAGTGTGTGGTGTGTTTTGTCCTGATAATGTTGTTCTTTATTACAGTACCGTGTGTGGTGTGTTTTGTCCTGATAATGTTGTTCTTTATTAGAGTACCGTGTGGTATGTTATAATAATAATGTTGTTCTTTATTACAGTACAGTGTGTAGTGTGTTCTGTCCTGGTGATGTTCTTTATTACAGCACAGTGTGTAGTGTGTTTTGTCCTGATAATGTTGTTCTTTATTACAGTATAGTGTGTGGTTTGTTTTGTCCTGGTGATGTTCTTTATTACAGCACAGTGTGTAGTGTGTTCTGTCCTGGTGATGTTCTTTATTACAGCACAGTGTGTAGTGTGTTTTGTCCTGATAATGTTGTTCTTTATTACAGTACAGTGTGTAGTGTGTTCTGTCCTGGTGATGTTCTTTATTACAGCACAGTGTGTAGTGTGTTTTGTCCTGATAATGTTGTTCTTTATTACAGTACAGTGTGTAGTGTGTTTTGTCCTGATAATGTTGTTCTTTATTACAGTATAGTGTGTGGTTTGTTTTGTCCTGGTGATGTTGTTCTTTATTACAGTACAGTGTGTGGTTTGTTTTGTCCTGGTGATGTTGTTCTTTATTACAGTACAGTGTGTGGTATGTTATAATGATAATGTTGTTCTTTATTACAGTATAGTGTGTGGTTTGTTTTGTCCTGGTGATGTTGTTCTTTATTACAGTACAGTGTGTGGTATGTTATAATGATAATGTTGTTCTTTATTACAGTATAGTGTGTGGTTTGTTTTGTCCTGGTGATGTTGTTCTTTATTACAGTACAGTGTGTAGTGTGTTCTGTCCTGGTGATGTTCTTTATTACAGTACAGTGGGTGGTGTGTGTTGTCCTGGTGATGTTGTTCTTTATTACAGTACAGTGTGTGGTGTGTGTTGTCCTGGTGATGTTCTTTATTACAGTACAGTGTGTAGTGTGTGTTGTCCTGGTGATGTTCTTTATTACAGTACAGTGTGTGGTGTGTTTTGTCCTGATAATGTTGTTCTTTATTACAGTACAGTGTGTGGTGTGTTTTGTCCTGGTGATGTTCTTCTTTATTACAGTACAGTGTGTGGTGCGTTTTATCCTGATAATGATGTTCTTTATTACAGTACAGTGTGTAGTGTGTTTTGTCCTGGTGATGTTGTTCTTTATTGCAGTACAGTGTGTGGTGTGTTTTGTCCTGGTGATGTTGTTCTTTATTACAGTACAGTGTGTAGTGTGTTTTATCCTGATAATGTTGTTCTTTATTACAGTACAGTGTGCGGTGTGTTTTTTCTCCTAATGGTTTTGTCGACCTTGTTTGATGTGATGTACTCTCGGCACCAGAAAAAATTCAACATGACCGTTCCGTATGAGAACGGAGTAACTTCAGAGAGTAAATATCGTGTTAACGGAGATGTCGAGAATTCTTCAAAACCTAGACAACCAGGTAATACAGCACAAATAACCATGTAATACAACCAAACCCACACAACCAGGTAATACAACGCAAATAACCAGGTAATACAACAAAACTAACCGGGTAATACAACAAAACACCAACAACCAGTTAATATAACACAAATAACCACAACACACACTATCAGGTATTATAACACAACACACACTATCAGGTATTACAACACGAACAACCTTGTATTACAGTGCTACAGAAACCGTGGCATATTTCCCTAAGGACTGTTATCGAATTCTTGTCTGTATAGAGTCGGAAACTTTTCCTGAATCCGAATTCAATTCTAACGGAACTGCCTGAACAATTCCGATTGATAATCCACGCCACTCGGAGCTTGTAACCATAAGAAACATAACTTCGCTCTCATAAATATATTTATTCCGTCTAAAGTAAAACCAGAATTTGAAATAAATGGATATATTACATCTCTCAAAGAAACAACAAACTAAGCTGGAGTACATTCTATTTTGTCCACGTATCATTAAAGACATTGTTTAAGCTTGATCTGAGCTAAACATTTCAGGCCTTTCATGTCTTTTCTACAGGTATCTGTGCGAGACTTGCCATGACGTTTTCTGTGTACACTAATGGCCGGAAGTTGATGAGCACAAAACAGGCAGGTGGCGCTCTTGGTGCCATCAACGGAATTCGATTCCTCAGCATTTCCTGGGTGGTTCTAGGACACTCATTTTCGTCGGATATGAATAATCTTCGTAAGTCCATAATCGGGATACAAATGGTAGTTTTGCCAGCCTTCATTAACATCTGAGTTTGTATACCGATGATGTCACATGACGTCATTAGCATCTAATGATTTATACAATTAGTATTACGACCCAGAATACGCCTTGTTGTTACCAGGAATATAACCAAAAGTTCTAAATCATCTTTACCTTACAGCTCGATAGAAAACTAAAGTAAGATGTTAAATGTTTATAAAGCAGATAGCAAATTACATATGCTTTATAGTTTTACCTTTCGAAATTGTTTGACTCAGATATAGGATTTATAGAAGTACAATAGGAGAACAAAAATGTAGTGCCATGAATGTATCATTGAGTTATACTGACTCTGTTTCTTGGTGCACTAAGAGAACAAAGAAAGTAGTGCCATCAGTGTATCATTGAGTTATACTGACTCTGTCTCTCGGTGCACTAAGAGAACAAAGAAAGTAGTGCCATCAGTGTATCATTGAGTTATACTGACTCTGTCTCTCGGTGCACTAAGAGAACAAAGAAAGTAGTGCCATCAGTGTATCATTGAGTTATACTGACTCTGTCTCTCGGTGGATGGTAAATTGGTATTTTGAGTGGCTTTAATTGATTCTAATAGAGTTCTACGCAAGCAGTAGACTGGATTATCTACATTATAACTTCTCAAATATCTTATTATGCTAGATCAGTAAATTGTCACTGGAACAGTGGTAGACTATGTGTTGATAATAATTCAAATTAACATAAAGGCGTCTCTAAGGAATCTATAGTTAAATTCAATAGGATGTTATCTTTTAAAGCATTGGATATAGATAACTTGTTATATGTTAAAACAGTTCTTTATCAATTGTCTTTTATCAATTAGTGACCTCTGTTGAAATACTTGGAATATCCCAAGTAGAGGCCATTAAAATGTACTTTCTAACATACTGTTTCTTCTTTATAGAAACCATTATTAAAACTGGCTACATTATGTCAGAAGGATTAGACATCAGTATTTTATGTCAGAAATATGAATGTGAAAAAGTCTTTTCTTGCAGAAAATCCTACATTTATGGCGGATTTCATAAGCAACTGGACATCCATGGTTTTGGTCAATGGTCTCCTGTCTGTAGACTCATTTTTCACCCTAAGGTAAGTGAAAAAGACAAACCTAGGGTCAAATCCCACCATTTTCAAGGTACATGACATAATTGGATAATATGACGGAACTCCTTCACCAATAGGAACGTCAAGTAGAGGGGTATTAGGATCAAGCTCTTTCTCCCTACGGTATGTTATAAAGAGGAAGTCCTTTATCCTCGGGTACATGTACGTCCTTTCCCCTTAGTTATGTAAAATAGAAAACTCCTTCTCTCTTAGGTATGCCAAATAGAGGACCTACTTCTCCCTCAGGTATGTCAAAAATAGAAAACTCCATCTCCCTCAGGTATGTCAAAAAGAGCAACTCCTTCTCCCTCAGGTATGTCAAATAGAAAACTCCATCTCCCTCAGGTATGTCAAAAAGAGCAACTCCTTCTGCCACAGGTACATTAAATACTGAAACACCTTCCCCATCAGGTTTGTCAAATACTGAAACTCCTTAACCCTCAGGTATGTCAAATAGAGCAAACAAGGATCATTTGGTATTATGTCCTAACCAGTCGCCATACCCTTGTGTATTACATTTGGTATTATGTCCTAACCAGTCCCCATATCCTTGTGTATTACATTTGGTATTATGTCCTAACCAGTCCCCATATCCTTGTGTATTACATTTGGTATTATGTCCTAACCAGTCCCCATACCCTTGTGTATTACATTTGGTATTATGTCCTAACCAGTCCCCATATCCTTGTGTATTACATTTGGTATTATGTCCTAACCAGTCGCCATACCCTTGTGTATTACATTTGGTATTATGTCCTAACCACTCCCCATATCCTTGTGTATTACATTTGGTATTATGTCCTAACCAGTCGCCATACCCTTGTGTATTACATTTGGTATTATGTCCTAATCCGTTCCCATATTCTTGTGTATTACATTTGGTATTATGTCCTAACCAGTCCCAATATCCTTGTGTATTACATGTGTCATTTGGCGCTAATTGGTCCCCCTACACTTGTATGGCGACTCTGACGTTGCTTTGCAGTACATTTACGAATGATAAATATGTTACAGCGGGCTGCTGGTGTCCTACCTGTTTATGAGGGAGATGAAAAGGGAAAAGGGACGAATAAACTGGTTCATGTTCTACTTTCACCGCTTCTGGAGGTAAGTATGACATGGAAATGTCATGTTTATCGAACTAAGTGCCATTTCAAATGAACTTTTACATTTCGCAAACCTATAATTACATCTACAAATGAATGGCGCGGTGTATTCAATATATTTCTTTGTTCTATACCTGGGGACATATTATTAAGTATCATATCGTATTGTTGTTCTTTAGTTGGTAGACAGTAGTGATTACATGTCGTTATCCTCGATTGTCGGACTCAGATTTATACTTTGCGGGTGACATTTAATAACGTATAACTGCACGAATGAAATAAATGATTGATTTAGTAATATAAAAAAGTTCTGTTATCTTTTTTCAAGTTGTCTTCTGCATATTTCAGGCTTACTCCAGCTTATATGTTGGTACTATTTCTCGATATGTCTCTGCTTCGCTATCTCGGGGACGGACCGTTCTGGAGTAAAGAGGGATTGGAACCCAATTGCAGGGAGAACTGGTGGACGAATCTCCTATACATCAACAATGTCTACAAAAAACGGAAAATGGTAGATACACCTTTATAGATGGCTCATCATTTTAAAACATGAGTGATATTGATAATGTGACCGATAAATACATGTGTTTGTTGCTATACAATGAATCCTGTTGTAGCGTATTGTCATGTTGTTTGCAGTGTTTTGGCTGGTCTTGGTATCTGGCCAATGACATGCAGTTCTATGTCGTGAGCCCTCTCCTTTTGGTGCCTCTTTATTTGTAAGTAATTTTTTTGTGTTTGCTTTTATTTTTAGTTTTGTTTTTGACATATTTGTCATACGTCAATTTCCTTTATTGTCTAACTACATATGACCATTTCTTGATTTTACAGCTGGAAAAAAATAGGATTATTTGTAAGCTTCTTGGCGTTATTGGGAATCTGGATAGTAACCGGAATTATATCTGGACATTACGAGCTCTTACCCACATTGTTTTCTACAGACACCGCAAGAATGATGTAAGTAGAAATATTTTGGTTCTCTTGTCTGTTCTTACCATATTGTAATTTGTAATATTTTGACATTTGTTATATCTTTCTTCGTTACAATGGATATTGATGTCATGAAGTTCCGCTACGTCATAATACAAGTGCATCATAATGAAATATATGTAATGGGTTTGATAATACTGATAACAAGGCTAAATGTGATAAAGAAAGTCTATCTTAGAGATGCTTAAAACTGACAATGCAAGTGGTGACCAATAATATAATAATTCATTTCCTTCTTCTGAAAGAACACGATAGGGGTTGCGTTGTTATGAATTTATTTGTTGGTATGTTTTTTCCGAGCAAAACATACATCTCATTTCATTTATATAAACGGAAAAATAAATAAATGACTATTTATGTTAATTGGATAATATTTATCTGTTTGTCATATATACCTACTCAACGTCAATGTTGAAGATCTTGGGTTCTTGGAAGAAAAAAAAAGATAAAATTAATGTTGTTAAATCTATATGAAGATGAGCCGCGTTGCCCTGTCATTAAAGTAATGATAACCGGTTTGATAAGTTGCAGACCTCTTTACCCTGGGATGCCCGTACATGTTTCCAAACAAGGCTTGGACTAAACTGTTGGTCTTTCTTCACAATCAATGTCAGATGTGTCAGGCGGTTGGTCTTGTCTCCATCAATGTCAGATGTGTCATGCGGTTGGTCTTGTCTCCATCAATGTCAGATGTGTCAGGCGGTTGGTCTTGTCTCCATCAATGTCAGATGTGTCAGGCGGTTGGTCTTGTCTCCATCTATGTCAGATGTGTCAGGCGGTTGGTCTTGTCTCCATCAATGTCAGATGTGTCAGGCGGTTGGTCTTGTCTCCATCTATGTCAGATGTGTCAGGCGGTTGGTCTTGTCTCCATCTATGTCAGATGTGTCAGGCGGTTGGTCTTGTCTCCATCTATGTCAGATGTGTCAGGCGGTTGGTCTTGTCTCCATCTATGTCAGATGTGTCAGGCGGTTGGTCTTGTCTCCATCTATGTCAGATGTGTCAGGCGGTTGGTCTTGTCTCCATCAATGTCAGATGTGTCAGGCGGTTGGTCTTGTCTCCATCTATGTCAGATGTGTCAGGCGGTTGGTCTTGTCTCCATCTATGTCAGATGTGTCAGGCGGTTGGTCTTGTCTCCATCTATGTCAGATTTGTGAGGCGGTTAGTTCTTTTCTTTAGCAACTTATTATTTTCACTTTTGTACGGCGCGTGGCATTTTCAACCTCAACTGAATCTGTTTGATTTTTCTGTTCTTTGCCATCTGGATTTGATAAGGGCTTCTTTGTCATAGTGTTAAGGAACATGATATTTCTTTTGTGTGTTAAGCATTGTCAAATAGACGAATACTTAGCATTTCCCTCCATGTATTGAACATAGGTTGATGAGGAACCTGGCCTTTCCTTCACGTGTTAAATATTGTCAGATTGACGAAGAATTTGACCTTTCCTTCACGTGTTAAATGTTGTCTGATTGACGAAGAATTTGACCTTTCCTTTACGTGTTAAATATTGTCTGATTGACGAAGAATTTGACCTTTCCTTCACGTGTTAAATATTGTCTGATTGACGAAGAATTTGACCTTTCCTTCACGTGTTAAATATTGTCTGATTGACGAAGAATTTGACCTTTCCTTCACGTGTTAAATATTGTCTGATTGACGAAGAATTTGACCTTTCCTTCACGTGTTAAATATTGTCTGATTGACGAAGAATTTGACCTTTCCTTCACGTGTTAAATGTTGTCTGATTGACGAAGAATTTGACCTTTCCTTCACGTGTTAAATGTTGTCTGATTGACGAAGAATTTGACCTTTCCTTCACGTGTTAAATGTTGTCTGATTGACGAAGAATTTGACCTTTCCTTCACGTGTTAAATATTGTCAGATTGACGAAGAATTTGACCTTTCCTTCACGTGTTAAATATTGTCAGATTGACGAAGAATTTGACCTTTCCTTCACGTGTTAAATATTGTCAGATTGACGAAGAATTTGGCCTTTCCTTCAAGTGTTAAATATTGACAGATTGACGAAGAACTTGGCTTTTCATTTGTGTCTTAGACATCGTGAGGTGACAAGAAATCTGGCCTTTCCTTCATGTGTTAAACCATCGTGAACAAGATGAGTTATATTGTCATTCATTTGAACCATTTCTCTTCAACAGGATCTTCGTTTCTTGTGTAATGTTATAAATGAGATTCATATTTTCGATAATGTAAAGTGAATATCTTTTTTTTTTCAGGGCCCAACAGGATAAATACTTTTATGAGTATTACATAGTACCTTGGTGCCGCATGGGACCTTACATCGTTGGTATAGTGACCGGGTACATCATCTACAAGACCGACGGCAAATTTAAAATACCAAAGGTGTGGCATTCGTGAAGTAAACAGCTTAAAGTCACCTTTCATAGACAGTATGAATGCTGTCTGCATTAAAAAAAACTTACATAATTCGCATAGGATCGATATTCACTGGTATAATAATATCTATGGTGATTCTTTCTACAAATTTCACCTTGTTAATATCCAAATAAGGCAAAAATCATCTGTAATACATATAAGATATATTAGACTTACCATTTCCATTGTTTACATGTTACCTACTACATGCAATTAACATCACGCACAAGGTCTTACAATGTTGGTTTTTAAATCTCTGTCTCTCTGTCGGCCCCCACCCCCTACCCAACCACCTACTCAATCCTAGTTTTCTTTCATCCTGTTAAATATACATTGTGGTACTTATTTTGAAAAGGGTATCAACATGTTGGTTTGGACAGCAATTGCCTTGACCGCATTACTTGTTGTGTATGGAATAAACGGCCCTGTCGAAGGCGATGATTGGGGTAATGGCGTGAACGCGCTCTACAACGCCGTCCATCGTTCCGTTTGGGGCATGTGCGTTTGCTGGGTCATATTTGCATGTGTCACAGGCAACGGAGGTAAGGATGAATGAAATCATTTTAAGTTTGGGTCATATTCGGATGTGCCACGGGCTATGGGGTAATAATGAATACTTAATTTGCCATGCATAATTATTATTTTAACAACATCCTATCGTAAAAGTCGAATTGTATGAATCGGATTTATCAGAATTGGCAGGTCTTTACCCAATATTAATCAATTGAAGGTACTCCTAGCTTTGTGTTTGATTAAATATTATCGATATCATCATACAATTTCAATTTAAACCCGTATATATTTATCTCTTTTTTTTTGCAGGAATAGTGAACGACTTTCTCTCCTGGAAGCTGTTCGTCCCCCTCGGTAAACTCAGCTATTGCATCTATCTGACACATCTCCTCGTCCTGGAGTACTATCTTCTCTCAATGCGACAATCTATGTATGCCACCACTCTTGAATTGGTAAGTAACTTCGTTTGAATTGTGATATGTATCTATTTAGATAGTTCGGCACCATTATAGAAAGATTAGGTCAATGATGTGTCGTCCTTTAAGTAACTTTTTGGGTTTGATCTGTTGGGTTATAGTTAAGATATTTGGAGCGAAGCATAAACATTTAGTCATTCTTATGGAAGGACCGATTTGGCGTCAAGGGTTGTAAATTATCCAAGATGTGATGGGACGAAGGTCGATCAAATTTGCTTGATCTTCGAAACGCACCGAATGAAGAACATGGACGATACGTTTTATACCAACTCAGTTGTTGGGGTTGATGATTACAAATCAGAAGTTTGGGTTGATATTTAGGTTGATCTCTTGTTGTTAGCGATTTGATGTTTGCTTGTAAATAAATGATACGAATTAATATTTGCATTTTAATAATTTAATACTTTGTTCTTATTTCTAAACTATTCCTAAGTTCCCAACTTCTTCCGTATCTCATTTCAGACTTTCCTTTTCCTTGGAACCTTGATGTTGTCCATTCTGGTGTCTATTGTCGCTTCGCTCGCTTTTGAGGCCCCGATGATGGCTCTGGAGAAGGTTGTATTTCGACGAGGCAAAAAATGAAACGTGCAACAACTTATCGGAAGCTGGAAGTCAGAGATTATAACAGGCATCATATCAAGTATATGAATTCTGTCGTCATTGTAATGAATGAACCAACTCTAGCTACAATTGATGGCATTCCTGAAATAACTTTTTTCTATCAATTTTCTCTCTCAAAGTTGAAAAGTATTAAATATCTCATGTACAATGATCACTTCTTAATTTTGCATCTGAATGGAAATCAAGCATTCCTTTAATAGTCCTTCTGTGCTTGATTCATTCCGAAATATTAAAACAACAAGAAAATACCAACTTGTCAACCTAATCATAATCCAAAATTCAAATTCAATAAAACTAGAGCAAAATATTAACATTTATTAAGATTTACTCGGAGATTCCTGCAAAAGTATAAAAGGCATCGGATCAGATGTTCCGGAAGATTAGGTGTCTTCTGATTCATCGACGACACCAGTTAACTCCCCTATCAATTCATAAACCTGGATCTTTTGAAACCCTATGCTATGAGTTTGTTTCTAAGCGGACGAAAATTGTGATAATAGGAACAGGTCCTTGAATATCGAAACAACTGCGATATATAGTTTGGTGGAAATATGTCCACGTTGGTTTCTTTTTAGGAAAAGATCGAGATAAGAGACTGTCTCAGAAGAGTATGTCGTGTCCCTGATTGCCAATTCTGCTGGGTATAAATGCTGGTAGTGGTCAATAAATTTCTTGTTATTTGAAGAAAAGACGTCATCAAAATATTTTTCAAAATGAAATTAAGAGATATTGCAGTGTCTTTGTGGCCTGTTTAGATAAGCCTTTCGATAAATTCGACTTCGTATTAAAACAAAACAAGTCAGCCAACACAGGGACATAGTTCATAGTTAGTTACAATCATATATTGGTACTGCTGTTCACCTTTCTTGGAAAAGAAATCTGTCATAACGAGAGAACATTCTCTCATATAAGACTGGGATATGGTAGTATACTGAGGGGGAAAATCAAATGTTCTTACAGAAGAAATGCTATTTAGGTGAGGGTGTTGAAGATTGGTTAGAAGCTCTTTGGGGTTCTTTGAAAGCCACAAACTATTTATTTCACTTCGTGAGTAAACAGTATCAAAATTAGACTACAACATATTTTTGGTTGAACAGCTAGACGGGTCAGCAATGAAACGTTGTTTATAAGGATTCTTGTGAAGTAATCTATTATTAACAGGGATGTTGGAAAGGGGGCGTATCATTATCATTAATAGACATTCTATTGGAATTATTGCATAATGTATCAGTGTCTGTATACAAGAATCAAGTTAGTGAATGAGAACAAAGCAAAAGTCTGTATTCCACGACTCCGATGGTTAGGCACCATTAAACGATTTGCATGATAGATACATGTATGTGATTGTGCCTGCAGATAAAATAACTTCTCATTTATTCTTTGTCTGTAGATATTATTACATATCCTGCATACAGGAAAATACGGCTGGTTGAAAACCCGAAGGAATCCTACGTTCATATTATCCAGTCTTTCAAGAGATTAAGTACTAACAAATCACGTTTCGATTTCACAAAGAATTTATCAGTTAATGTTTGGTTACGGACCTTCTGCGTTTATCTTGGATTCCTAAACTTTACAAAAATCGATTTATAAAACGTTGTATCGATAGCACGTCTAGCTCTTTTATCCAAGCTTCTTATTACTATTCCTGTTATGATCAAATCAGGGATACGATATTATCACTGTTTATTCTTACACTAGAAGTAAAAGTAACGGAATGTGAATTGTTAAGTACTTCAAAGAAGAACACTCTTTTTACCACTATGTTCACTTCAACACTTCTTTCAAAAGAATGCATCTGGTGGTACAAGTACAGTTACACGTATGTTAAGTATTCTGAAATGTATTCCGCGAAAAGTTCGCTAAAGCAGGAAATTGTGAAGTTTAAAACGAAACTGAATTTAAAGAAGAGCTTGTCAAAACATGGCAAAAAGCCGCTGTCCAGCGTGTAGATGACTTGTTAAGATATATTGATGATATACTGTATTTTCATAACAAGATATTTATTTACTCTGTACATAGTATATACCAACAGACTAAGAAATCAAGGATCCAGGATATTCTTTATCAGCTATTCCAACAGTTCCAAAAGGTGCAAATTGCTACCAAGCTGTATGATTAACGTGATGATTTCCATTTCAATATAGTTGATTTTCTATTTCTCTGGCCAAATATTCGCTTGTTCCAGATATCAGGAGTTTTAATAAATTACTCGACAACTGACAAATTTACTACACAGGTATTCGAGTAATCCAG
The DNA here is from genome assembly GCF_031769215.1 of Ylistrum balloti. Taxonomy (NCBI): domain Eukaryota; kingdom Metazoa; phylum Mollusca; class Bivalvia; order Pectinida; family Pectinidae; genus Ylistrum; species Ylistrum balloti. Next base: position 16,793 of record NW_026783014.1, read on the forward strand.
GTTGAAAAGTTTTGTGGTCGCCAACGAAATTTCATTGAGAAACATTTCAATTCATGGCGTGATATGACTTTTTGATTTCGATGTTCGCTGGCATGTCTGGTGTTAGGTGTTTACATGTATCTTGTTCGCTTTTATCACGTCACATGATATACTTCAACTGACCAAGAATAACTTTTATTCGTTCATACTATGTCCTCGTTTCTACGATTTTGAATTCGGATTACAATTAGATTGTGTTGTAGGTTTTTCTGTTTTCGTTACCTAAGAAAATATGTTTGTGACAAAACCAATATAATACGATATAACACACATTCATATCAAGCACATGTCTCGTACATGTGGAAAACCAAAAACTCAACAGAATCCTAAATTCAATAAAACCAGAGCAAAACTACAATGAGTATAATACGATCTACATATCATAATACAATACATACATGTATTTTTTTTTTTAATTTTCCTGGACATCCCTCGGATAAATCTATCTGCTTCAATCGTAATTATGATCCAAGACTACATGTAAAAAATCCGAAATTGATTGAATCACGGACAACATTTTGAACAAAGATCTACAGCTAACAGCTTTTGAGGGTCGTACAGCCGTTTATAAACATACTCAAATGTGCTAGGTTTCCCATGTTCACAACTCCACCAAGGGTTAAAAACTACGGTAAAATGTATTACGACTAACGACGGTTTTAAGTGTCCAGTTTACAAAACAATTATCACAAATTATGTTCTTTTTTCAAAAGGATTCATCATGGTATATTCCACAAGAAAAAACAAAGCATTTTGGTGTGAAGAGCACAGAGTATATACTAAATAAATTGTAGAAAGTTGAATGGAACTTGTTAGGATTCAAGAAATATTTGTTATTGAAGAGATGGAATTTACTGTCACAGAAACAAGGAACAAGGGACACAAAAAAAAACAATGTTATTGAAGAGATGAAATTTACTGCTACAGAGACAACTAATAAGGAGCACCAAAAACAATGTTATTGAAGAGATGAAATTTACTGTCTCAGAAACAATTATTATTACATTTATATAATAAATGGATCAGTCATACAATATGACCATAGATAAATAAAAACATCAACCACTTAAAAAGGACAATATCTAATACAATTTTTATATCGATATCACTTATTTGAAGGCCGCATGAAAAATCTGGATATTTAGTGGAATAAGATTATTCAGGTTACAAATGGAATTCAGAATAATATTTCTTTGGTTAGTGTAGAGAGGACAATGAAGAAACATATGCTTACAGTCTCCAATTTGATAACCACACAGGGAGGCAGGACTATCATTTAAATGAGAGTTAAACAAGTCAGATTTTTAGTTAGTAAGTTTCTAAGTTGATATAATATTAAGTTTTATCGCCATGGTAATTGAAGATATCAACACATAAAGATTGTAAATGGACATGATTATGATGTCAAAATCCTTCTGTAAAATTATAGAAAGAAACACACAGACAGGATCATCCAATTCTGCTGTAAGAGAAGGAAAGAAAATATTACGATATAAATAGTCTTTATTTTATCATTCTAGTGTCATAAGGAGCCCGTTTAGTCTTTATTTTATCATTCTAGTGTCATAAGGAGTCCGTTTAGTCTTTATTTTATCATTCTAGTGTCATAAGCAATCCGTTTAGTCTTTATTCTATCATTCTAGTGTCATAAGCAATCCGTTTAGTCTTTATTCTATCATTCTCATGTCATAAGGAGCCCGTTTAGTCTTTATTCTATCATTCTCATGTCATAAGGAGTCCGTTTAGTCTTTATTTTATCATTCTCATGTCATAAGGAGTCCGTTTAGTCTTTATTTTATCATTCTAGTGTCATAAGGAGTCCGTTTAGTCTTTATTTTATCATTCTCGTATTGACAACATCTTCGTTGCGTTTGGTGGTAAGATCTTCTTACAGACTATTGGCATTCCTATGGGAAACAACTGCCCCCTTGGTTTCGAAAAGTTCCAAAATTTAGTCCAAGATGCAGGTGTATTGTGTAATTTAGCTTGTGAATGCGGACTATTTCTGTCTCATGTCATTACCTGTTTGTCGTATCTTAATCTCATAGTAGTAGATGTTATGCACCCGACAGTGATGTTTGTTCAATCTTTAATCATAACTATTTATAGTCAGTGATGTAATACATATAGCTATTGTCAGTATCGTCCGCACTGAATGGCCAGGGATAACTTTCAGTAGATTTACACACTCATAAAGATAAGTTATCTCGAACAAATCACCAACGTATGTCTCATCGCCCCATTCCAGCGTTGTCAGTCATCTCCACCGTCCGTATCAGAAAAAAACATATACATATATGGTTCTGTAAACAAAGTAAGGGGATTGGATAAGACATTTGCTTAAAATGTTTTCTGTCGGAGTCAAGCTTTAAGTATGTCTTTTCATACAATTTGACCAATAGCTTGGACAAAGAAAAAGAATATTGTAAAATTAATATCAATCTTAAATTTCGAACGATGCTCGACCTTGACCCAAATACAAAAGTTCAATATTTGTGCCGTCGGTCACATCAGTGGTGACACATTCCATAAGAACTGTTCTACAGATCCAGTGCTCTCCTGGAACAACACATGGACTCTCTATTAAGAATTTAGAAAAATGAATATGTACAGATATATTATAGTCTTTATTTTCGTCGTGTCATTAATGGTAGTCGGAGCGGCTGCAGAAAATTCCACAAATGGAGGACCCCAAAGGTTTGCTCATACAAACAGTGTCTCTGAGAAATCGACTTCTATCATCACCAGAGAACCAGTACCAACGACAACTCATGTTAACAGCGTCTCTGTTAAAACCACTTCCGGTACCACTAGTGGACCAGTACCAGCGATACCTAATACCAACAGCGTCAGCAACTCCACAGCTGTGGGAAAGCAGCTCTCAAAATATTGGACAAATTTACAAAAGTTTCTTCAAAACCCAAACATTTTAACCGTTTTTCAAAATCAAATGGGAGAGTTCATTAAAACTAACAATGTGTCGTTTCCTATCTCAGTCATGACTCCAGAAAATTTACAAAAAGTACTCCTGTTACTAGGCTCTGGTTCCAATAACTTACAAGGTATTTCTCAGTACGCGGGATTGCTCGGGAACTTCTCTAATGATCTACGGAATGTTACTGAAGAACTGGAACAGCACATCTCACCTCAGTGTTTCAGTCACTTGGAATTTCTTGTCTCGGAACTTCTGAAAAGGGAGCAATGGGCATTCAAAAGTAAGTAGTATCACGATGGGCGATCAGAAGTAAGTAGTATCACGATGGGCGATCAAAAGTCAGTAGTATCACGATGGGCTATCAAAAGTAAGTAGTATCACGATGGGCGATCAAAAGTCAGTAGTATCACGATGGGCTATCAAAAGTAAGTAGTATCACGATGGGCGATCAAAAGTAAGCAGTATCACGATGGGCTATCAAAAGTAAGCAGTATCACGATGGGCTATCAAAAGTAAGTAGTATCACGATGGGCTATCAAAAGTAAGTAGTATCACGATGGGCTATCAAAAGTCAGCAGTATCACGATGGGCTATCAAAAGTAAGTAGTATCACGATGGGCGATCAAAAGTCAGCAGTATCACGATGGGCTATCAAAAGTAAGTAGTATCACGATGGGCGATCAAAAGTAAGTAGTATCACGATGGGCGATCAAAAGTAAGTAGTATCACGATGGGCGATCAAAAGTAAGTAGTATCACGATGGGCGATCAAAAGTAAGTAGTATCACGATGGGCGATCAAAAGTCAGTAGTATCACGATGGGCGATCAAAAGTCAGCAGTATCACGATGGGCTATCAAAAGTAAGTAGTATCACGATGGGCGATCAAAAGTCAGCAGAATCACGATGGGCGATCAAAAGTAAGCAGTATCACGATGGGCTATCAAAAGTAAGTAGTATCATGATTGGTAAGTTTTAACAATGTACACGTCCAGGTAAGTTTTAATAATGGACACATCCAGGTAAGTTTAAATAATGAATACGTTTAGGTAAGTTTTAATAATGGACACGTCAAGGTAAATTTCAATAATGGAACTACCAGGTAAGTTTTAATAATGGACACGTCTAGGTAAATTTTAATAATGGACACCTATAGGTATTTTTTTAAAAAATGGACACTACCAGGTTAGTTTAAATACTGGACACGTCCAGGTAATTTTTAATAATGGACAGGTCTAAGTAAGCTTTAATAATGGACACGTCCAGGTAATTTTTAATAATGGACAGGTCTAGGTAAGCTTTAATAATGGACACGTCCAGGTAAGTTTTAATAATTGACAGGTCTAGGTTAATTTCAATAAAGGGCACTACCAGGTTAGTTTTAATAATGTACACGTCTAGGCAAGGTTTTATAATGGTCACTACCATGTAAGTTTTAATAATGAACATTTCCAGGCAAGTTTTAATGACGGATCTTACCTTGTAAGTTTTAATAAGGAACATTTCCAGGCAAGTTTTAATGACGGATCTTACCAGGTAAGTTTTAATAATGGACACGTCCAGGTATGTTTTAATAATGGACATGTCTAGGTAAGTTTTAATAATAGACACTCCCAGGTAAGTTTTAATAATGAACACTTCCAGGTAAGTTTTAATGATGGACCTTACCAGGTAAGTTTTAATAATGGACACGTCCAGGTATGTTATAATAATGGACAGGTCTAGGTAAGTTTTAATAATAGACACTCCCAGGTAAGTTTTGATAATGAACACTTCCAGGTCAGTTTTAATAATGGACAGGTCTAGGTAAGTTTTAATAATGGACACGTCCAGGTAAGTTTCAATGGTGGACCTTACCAGGTAAGTTTTAATAATGGACACGTCCAGGTATGTTTTAATAATGGACATGTCTAGGTAAGTTTTAATAACGGATCTTACCTTGTAAGTTTTAATAAGGAACATTTCCAGGCAAGTTTTAATGACGGATCTTACCAGGTAAGTTTTAATAATGGACACGTCCAGGTATGTTTTAATAATGGACATGTCTAGGTAAGTTTTAATAATAGACACTCCCAGGTAAGTTTTAATAATGAACACTTCCAGGTAAGTTTTAATGATGGACCTTACCAGGTAAGTTTTAATAATGGACACGTCCAGGTATGTTATAATAATGGACAGGTCTAGGTAAGTTTTAATAATAGACACTCCCAGGTAAGTTTTGATAATGAACACTTCCAGGTCAGTTTTAATAATGGACAGGTCTAGGTAAGTTTTAATAATGGACACGTCCAGGTAAGTTTCAATGATGGACCTTACCAGGTAAGTTTTAATAATGGACACGTCCAGGTATGTTTTAATAATGGACATGTCTAGGTAAGTTTTAATAATAGACACTCCCAGGTAAGTTTTAATAATGAACACTTCCAGGTAAGTTTTAATGATGGACCTTACCAGGTAAGTTTTAATAATGGACACGTCCAGGTATGTTATAATAATGGACATGTCTAGGTAAGTTTTAATAATAGACACTCCCAGGTAAGTTTTAATAATGAACACTTCCAGGTAAGTTTTAATAATGGACAGGTCTAGGTAAGTTTTAATAATGAACACGTCCAGGTAAGTTTTAATAATGGACACGTCCAGGTAAGTTTTAATAATGGACACGTCCAGGTATGTTTTGCCTATCAATTGACCTTTGTTGTAGTATATAATTAAGTGTATATAGTGAGATATTGATGATTTATATAAAGTATAATAGGAGTATAACATTGGACATTGAATCTAATCTTCATCCTCTGACATATTAAGCTTCGGATATATCTAGTTGATTGAAATTCAACACACATTAATTCAACACCAATCATTACAATTTCAAGAAATTTCTGTATAATAGTGGCGACTCAAATAAGTGTTAAAAGAACAAGATCAGAAAGTGGTGTTGATAGTGATAAGATATAACATGCATTGGACAAAAACAAGATATACTTTAAGGCTCTGTTGCCATCAAAGAGAAAGCAATAGGCCAGATATGTCATTATTAACTTTTCTACTAAAGAGCAATAATGAATTTAATGTAGAAACATGGGGAACTACTTTATGATACAAGTAGACCTGAAAATAAATACTTATTGTCTATCCGAGAGATAGCCAACCAACGCAGTAGCTCACTATACATGGTATACCACAGTCTTCAAACTGCCGCGAATCTCTAAAGCATGCTTCCTTCTCTCCTTTAGCTAAACAGATATATCATGATACATTTCTATGGGCTGACTAAAGTCAAATTATTAGATATTAAATCACGCTCGTGGGTAAATAAAAGAATAAGTTATGTATATATTTAAAAACGACTTTTCGAAAACAGTTCTTCCAAAAGTTGACGGCATAGATATATGTCGATGATTTAATACCACAGACCTGTAACCATTCTTGAAGAAAGGCATTATTTTTACCAAGAAAGGGACATCATAAACATTCATGGATAATATAAATACTTGCCGTAACTTTTAATCAAAGTACTGAAAGTACTGAGAGGCTAAACGTTTTGAAAAATGTTCACAGATAACCGCAAAGCTATATTACTTTCCCCATACTCCTACACTTTGGAATGCAAAAATTACTAAAATAAGAGAACCAGAGGCTATTTTTCTTAGTTTTAAGCGATTTTATATCTTCTTTAATTCTTATTTCAAATTTGACGACATTAATGTGAATAAATCAAAATAGGTAAAAAAAAAAATAAATAACAAAATACACACAACCATATATTTATCGCCAACAAGCCAAATGATAAATAGTTCTATGATGATGTTGACTAAATAAAACCTTTGAAATACCCAAGATGTTGCAATTACTATCCTATCAATATGAGGACTTTATACCTACTTCTTTATTTTAAATGCATTACAAAGTAAAAGTCCTTACTTATTATAATTATATTGGTAGTTGAGGTAAGTAGATAAGGTATACACAGCATTTCAGATAGATAAAAGTGTAAGTAATTACATTAAGTGTATTTATATGCCTATCTTCCTTGAAGTATCATGGTTAGACTTTTCTTCCAGTAATTATGTCTATAAAGGCATAGTTCTATGAGATTAAACCAGACTTCCATACATATACAAATTTACACTATTTTCACTATAGCTGCTACTATTTCTGATCTCCAATGCATTAGATAATGTCACTATGACACGCTAAATGAATAAATATGTTATGGAAATTATAGTTAATTGATAATTATAAACATGAATATTTTGGGGTTTTTTTGCATACGCGCTTTGTATTTTCATTTCAAGGAACTTTGATACACATTAACACACCTTTAGAAATCAGCACAATCAACCTTCATCAAATAAAACTAAAAGGCAAAAAATATAAGTTATAACAAAGTCAACATCATGATCAGTACAGTATTAAAAATAGATCATTCATAAATTATGAGCACCAAATGTACCTTGCCTACGAAGCGCAAACTTTTTATCTTCAAAAACTTGAAAAAGTGTCATGGCGGTGGGTGTAAAAATCCTGAAAAAAGTGTCATATCGGCGGGTGTGCGCGTGGGACGAACAGTCCAATTTTGTGACGTCTAGTGAGGTAAAGTGATGTTATTAAGACGATCTTGCCACAACGATAAGGATTAAAACAAAATTGATGTTCTGTTTGTAAGATTTGTTTTTTTCATAAGTGCTGTTTGTTGATGATTCAAACCAAAAACCCAGACTAGCTTCTTATCAACTCGCACGTACAGTGTTCTGTACGCTTACGTCATGTCGAGAATTCCGTAAAATATATTGTTCAAAATTTATCAATAGTTCAACCACACTGCGCTTCTTTTTTGAAATATATAGTAATCGTATAGTTATGAAAAAAATAAACTAATTTTGGATGCTTTTAAAATAGCGATTTGAAAAATCACGGCATTATTTACGCAGAAAATTGCAGCTAGAGTTTTCTAACTCTTTTCGATATTTCAGCCAATGAGAAGGCCAGGATCGGTTAATTTTTTCTGAAAGACCGTCGCAATAGGCTATGCGTACTGAGTACGTTTAGCCTAAAAAATCCATTGACGTCAGTTTCGCCATCTGTACAATATAAAATACATAATACAATGTGTAACAACTATCAACCTGATTTTAGGCCTATCATTTCCGAGCTGTGATCTGATTGGTTCCTTAAGCGCCAAGAATAAAATGGCATATATTGGTGCTCCACATAAATGGGGGTGGTTGAGGGTGGCTTAAATTATGAAAATAAAGACAAAATTAGTTGTTGTTTTATATCTCAATAACAGCACACATAATGATGTTGTCAGATTTGTCATATGTAAAAGAATGTTTACAGTGATCGACGCCGCTGGTAAAATTCATTCCGGACTATTTGATGGGGACATGTTATGGATTGGTTCGTATGACGAGTGTCTTGCGGTGCATGCCGGGAAGTTTGACGGGAAACACTGCATAGCAAATTTACCACTCACAAATTTATTGGTACGTCTTGAAACCTTAATACCAATAATCTGAAAATCGATAATCTGAAAATCGAATATAAATACTCAATTTAAGGTTTTAGGCAATAACCGTTGTACAGTCAAACATTCTATCACAGGACTGACATCTTGGTACAGGTAACATACATTCTATCGAACGATTGGCATGACACTTGGCACAGGTAACATGCTCTCTGTCAGAGGTCTTGCATCATTCTTGGTACAGGTAACACATTCTGTGTAGAGTTTGGCATCTTTCTTTTCACAGGCATCACACCTAGTACAGGTAACACATTCTCTCAGGGGACTGGAATCACACCTGGTATAGGTAACACACATTCTCTCAGAGGACTAGAATTACACCTGGTACAGGTAACACATTTTTTCAGGGGACTGGAATCACACCTGGTACAGGTAATATTTTCTCCCAGGGTACTGGAATCACACCTGGTACAGGTAACACACATTCTCTCGGGGGACTAGAATCACACCTGGTATCACATCTGGTACAGGTAACACTTTCTCTCGGGGGACTGGAATCACACCTGGTACAGGTAACACTTTCTCTCAGGGGACTGGAATCACACTTGGTACAGGTAACACACCTTCTCTCGGGGGACTAGAATTACACCTGTTACAGGTAACACACATTCTCTCGGGGGACTAGAATTACACCTGGTACAGGTAACACCTTTTTCAGGGGACTGGAATCACACTTGGTACAGGTAACACACATTGTGTCAGGGGACTGAAATTACACCTGTTACAGGTAACACACATTCTCTCAGGGGACTGGAAATACACATGGTACAGGTAACACACATTCTCTCGGGGGACTGAAATTACACCTGGTATCACACCTGGTACAGGTAACACTTTCTCTCAGGGGACTGGAATCACACCTGGTACAGATAACACTTTCTCTCAGGGGACTGGTATCACACCTGGTACAGGTAACACTTTCTCTCAGGGGACTAGAATTACACCTGGTACAGGTAACACTTTCTCTCGGGGGACTGGAATTACACCTGGTACAGGTAACACACATTCTCTCAGTGGACTGGAATTACACCTGGTACAGGTAACACACATTCTCTCGGGGAACTGATATCACACCTGGTAGAGATAACATATTCTGTCAGGGGACTGGAATCCATTCTCTCAGGGGACAAGAATCACCAATAGTAAAAGTTATTACATAACTGTGGTGTTGATCCATAATGTCACCTTATTATTCCGTAACTGCTTTTTTATTTCAAAGAAGAAAAAAGAAATATCAAACATATGCGTGCACATACATTCTGACATACATTTTACAAAACGAGACCGATATCTACAAGTGGGCACACAAATTGTCTGTCCTAATATAATGTAATGTTATACTGTAAGTATGAAACAGTGGTTTCACGAACTAGTCTGTATGATGATATATCGAGATAATAATTTTACAGCTACAACATACCATATTCATTAAGGACCAGAGCTAACATTCTTGGTGTTTACGGAATACTTGATAGATGATATTGATAAAATTGAAATATTTGTGTCTTTGCCGATCAAAACATATGTGTGGTTCTGTGCTATTTATATCTATCAGAATGAATACTATTATACTGGAATTCGTGTTACTTTTTTGTATGCCAATACTACTATATGTGTGACTGTATACTAACAGGGTTCAATCGTGCCGATGCCCGGAGGGGTTAATGGGAAAATGGGGATATGTATGCCTGATAGCTGTACTGCATTGGAATCAAAGGTGATAGTTAATACACGTGAGTATGATAAACCCATGTATTTTTGTTCTAATCCATTCGAGATCTGATACACCATTTAAAATGTCAACGAAAACAGTTTGCTGACGTATAAAGAATATAAATGGTGAGTATTTTATAATATAAGTTGCATTTTGGCGAAGACCAAGAAAGAAAAAGTGGCGAGCCACTTTTGTTTTATAGTCCCGAGCCAAAATGTAGCTTATATTTTAAGCCACTGATCACGTATTTTATTGACGTACGCCAAAATAATTGCTCAAGGCAGAGATGTAGTTCTAAACATCAACAGATATGACAGCGATTTTATGAATTTTCGTAAATAAGCTTATTCTTTACAACATATAAAATCCAATATTTCAACAGTTATTTATATCATTAAACGTAATTTTTACGTGAATTCAGAAAAGTAATTCTGTTGCTAAAATATAAGTTTTCCGTCACTATCGAATATAGCAAAAAATATGTGGCATGTGTATGCTAACAATATCAGCACCAGTTGCAGCATAAAACTCTAATACCCCAGTCTGGATGGCAAGTCAGTGTTCCCAGTAAATCCTAAACAAGGCAATCTCAAAACACGTCGATAGTGTAAAATGCTGCAAAGTTGATTTATATAGGATATTACTTATGAACTAGTACAACAATTTAAGTTGTACATTTTAGTTCATTTTCGTTGTTTTTCTCACTTTTTATCTGCAGTCCGCGGGTTATGTAATAAAGTATCATCATCATCATCATCATCATCATCATCATCATCATCATCATCATCGTCGTCGTCGTCGTCGTCATCGTCCTGTGTAGTTCGTTATCATTTCTGTTTGCAGTGTTAGAGTTGGTACCACTAGGGCAGACCAAACTGCAGGCCTCCACAGTCGAGTGTTCAGAACCTGAAGAATACGACGATGTTGCCATAGCAGGATTGTGAGTATGACGTCAGTATATATCACTATGACATCACGGTTCTGAATCAATTCGACATAAGGTGTGCTCCATACTACAAAGGCTTGTCGATTTACAGCCTACCACAAATGTCTCAATATTCCTTTGAATTAATGTACAAATATTATTTCAATTAAATGACGGTTCGAATAATGAATGCATGATTTAAATCATATAAATGTGTTTGATATAAATAATCATTTTGTTTTAAGATATCATTTTTATGTGATAATACTCAATCGGCAAATTGTTACAGCTAATCTAAGATATAAAAAGGAGCGTAAATCAAACTTGTTTTCTTAACCATACCACTTAGTCACAATAGCTGATCTGGTGAGGAGTGAAACTGATCTGTACTGCGGGCAGATCGGGTTTCTATGGACGCTGAGATCACAGGTGATCATGTCGTGGTTGTAGCTGATCTGGTGAGGAGTGAAACTGATCTGTACTGCGGGCAGATCGGGTTTCTAAGGACGCTGAGATCACAGGTGATTATTTCTTAACCATACCACTTAGTCACAATAGCTGATCTGGTGAGGAGTGAAACTGATCTGTGACGCTGAGACCACACTTGGACAATAACCTTTTCTCCACTCAACTAATCTGGGTTACTGTAACGATAGAACAAGCCATCATATGAGCTTGGTTCACCATGAAATATCTATCTACTACTCCCAATCGGACATTTGACATCATCATGTAGATGACAGTGTAACATTATAAGACGACAATAAGTTTATTCATTGTGGTTTGCACCAGTTTGAGATTTAAACGCCCAGTTTGTTTCCATTCATGATAGAGATGCTTCTTTAAGGAATCATTTTCCTTCTAGATAACATGTAACTATCTGTACTTTTCGTGTTGCCATGATGAACTGTTATCCCAACACGACATGTCGTGATAATATCGTGTCAGGACGTCTTATTAAGTTTACCCTCGACGATTATCTCGATAGATTGATATTATAATTGTCTTAAGTATCATAACGACACGACATCTGTTAAAACTTTACATTCTCTTTAGATAGACGACACGTTATTCAGGATATATAAATAAGTTACATTAGCAGATGGATTTGACCCCTCCCATCTACACTGGCTACAGGCTATAAAATAGATTTATCGCGTTGATTATAGTGACTAGTCAATATGAGAAGACATCCTAAAACGTTAGTATCACGACAAGTGTTAACATTATCGCGATAAATCACCATGGCAACAAGAAAGTAGTGACATGCCACCATACTAATATAGTAGAATGTCTTTTGTTTTATGTTCTTTATTAAAGTAATGTATGTGGTATATTATAATGATAATGTTGTTCTTTATTACAGTACTGTGTGTAGTGTGTTTTATCCTGATAATGTTGTTCTTTATTACAGTACAGTGTGTGGTGTGTTTTGTCCTGATAATGATGTTCTTTATTACAGTACAGTGTGTAGTGTGTTTTGTCCTGATAATGATGTTCTTTATTACAGTACAATGTGTAGTGTGTTTTGTCATGATAATGTTGTTCTTTATTACAGTACAGTGTGTGGTGTGTTATAATGAGTGTGTGTGGTGATGTTACAGTGTGTGGTGTGTTTTGATAATGTTCTTTATTACAGTACAGTGTGTGTGTGTTTTACAGTACAGTGTGTAGTGTGTTTTGACTTTGTTGTTCTTTATTACAGTACAGTGTGTGGTGTGTTTTGTCCTGATAATGTTGTTCTTTATTACAGTACAGTGTGTTGTGTGTTTTGTCCTGGTGATGTTCTTTATTACAGTACAGTGTGTGGTGTGTTTTGTCCTGATAATGTTGTTCTTTATTACAGTACAGTGTGTGTGTGTGTTTTGTCCAGTGGTGATGTTGTTTTTTGTTACAGTACAGTGTGTGGTGTGTATCTGATAATGTTGTTCTTTATTACAGTACAGTGTGGGGTGTGTTATACTGATAATGTTGTTCTTTATTACAGTACAGTGTGTAGTGTGTTTTCTCCTGATAATGTTGTTCTTTATTACAGTACAGTGTGTGGTGTGTTTTGTCCTGGTGATGTTCTTTATTACAGTACAGCGTGTAGTGTGTTCTGTCCTGGTGATGTTCTATATTACAGTACAGTGTGTGGTGTGTTTTGTCCTGATAATGTTGTTCTTTATTACAGTACAGTGTGTGGTGTGTTTTGTCCTGATAATGTTGTTCTTTATTACAGTACAGTGTGTGTGTGTTGTTGTCCAGTGTGTAGTGTGTAATGTTGTTCTTTATTACAGTACAGTGTGTGGTTTGTTTTGTCTTGATAATGTTGTTCTTTATTACAGTACAGTGTGTGGTGTGTTTTGTCCTGATAATGTTGTTCTTTATTACAGTACAGTGTGTGGTGTGTTTTGTCCTGGTGATGTTCTTTATTACAGTACAGTGTGTGGTGTGTTTTGTCCTGATAATGTTGTTCTTTATTACAGTACAGTGTGTAGTGTGTTTTGTCCTGATAATGTTGTTCTTTATTACAGTACAGTGTGTGGTGTGTTTTGTCCTGATAATGTTGTTCTTTATTACAGTACAGTGTGTAGTGTGTTTTGTCCTGGTGATGTTCTTTATTACAGTACAGTGTGTAGTGTGTTTTGTCCTGATAATGTTGTTCTTTATTACAGTACTGTGTGTGGTTATTTATAATGATAATGTTGTTCTTTATTACAGTACAGTGTGTGGTGTGTTTTGTCCTGATAATGTTGTTCTTTATTACAGTACAGTGTGTGGTGTGTTTTGTCCTGATAATGTTGTTCTTTATTACAGTACAGTGTGTGGTGTGTTTTGTCCTGGTGATGTTCTTTATTACAGTACAGTGTGTGGTGTGTTTTGTCCTGATAATGTTGTTCTTTATTACAGCACAGTGTGTGGTGTGTTTTGTCGTGGTGATCTTGTTCTTTATTTCAGTACAGTGTGTGGTGTGTTTTGTCCTGGTGATGTTCTTTATTACAGTACAGTGTGTAGTGTGTTTTGTCCTGATAATGTTGTTCTTTATTACAGTACAGTGTGTGGTGTGTTTTGTCCTGATAATGTTGTTCTTTATTACAGTACAGTGTGTGGTGTGTTTTGTCGTGGTGTGGTGTGTTCTTTATTACAGTACAGTGTGTGTGTGTTTTGTGATAATGTATTACAGTACAGTGTGTGGTGTGTTTTGTCCTGATAATGTTGTTCTTTATTACAGTGTACAGTGTGTGTGGTGTGTTATTACAGTACAGTGTGTAGTGTGTTTTGTCCTGATAATGTTGTTCTTGATTACAGTACAGTGTGTAGTGTGTTTTGTCCTGATAATGTTGTTCTTTATTACAGTACAGTGTGTAGTGTGTTTTGTCATGATAATGTTGTTCTTTATTACAGTACAGTGTGTGGTGTGTTTTGTCCTGATAATGATGTTCTTTATTACAGTACAGTGTGTAGTGTGTTTTGTCCTGGTGATGTTCTTTATTACAGTACAGTGTGTGGTGTGTTTTGTCCTGATAATGTTGTTCTTTATTACAGTACAGTGTGTGGTGTGTTTTGTCCTGATAATGTTGTTCTTTATTACAGTACAGTGTGTAGTGTGTTTTGTCCTGGTGATGTTCTTTATTACAGTACAGTGTGTAGTGTGTTTTGTCCTGATAATGTTGTTCTTTATTACAGTACAGTGTGTGGTGTGTTTTGTCCAGTGTGTAATGTTGTTCTTTATTACAGTACAGTGTGTGGTGTGTTTTATCCTGATAATGTTGTTCTTTATTACAGTACAGTGTGTGGTGTGTTTTGTCCTATAAGTGTGTAGTGTGTGATGTTCTTTATTACAGTGTGTGTAGTGTGTTTTGTCCTGATAATGTTGTTCTTTATTACAGTACAGTGTGTGGTGTGTTTTGTCCTGATAATGTTGTTCTTTATTACAGTACTGTGTGTGGTGTGTTTTGTCCTGATAATGTTGTTCTTTATTACAGTACAGTGTGTGGTGTGTTTTGTCCTGATCATGTTGTTCGTTATTACAGTACAGTGTGTGGTGTGTGTGGTGTCTTTATTACAGTACAGTGTGTAGTGTGTTTTGTCCTGTAATGTTGTTCTTTATTACAGTACAGTGTGTGGTGTGTTTTGTCCTGATAATGTTGTTCTTTATTACAGTACAGTGTGTGGTGTGTTTTGTCCTGTGTGAGTGTGTTCTTTATTACAGTACAGTGTGTAGTGTGTTTTGTCCTGATAATGTTGTTCTTTATTACAGTACAGTGTGTGGTGTGTTTTGTCCTGATAATGTTGTTCTTTATTACAGTACAGTGTGTTCTTTATTGTACAGTGTGTGTGTGTGTTTTGTCCTGATAATGTTGTTCTTTATTACAGTGTAGTGTGTTTTGTCCTGATAATGTTGTTCTTTATTACAGTACAGTGTGTGGTGTGTTTTGTCCTGATAATGTTGTTCCTTATTTCAGTACAGTGTGTGGTGTGTTTTGTCCTGGTGATGTTCTTTATTACAGTACAGTGTGTAGTGTGTTTTGTCCTGATAATGTTGTTCTTTATTACAGTACAGTGTGTGGTGTGTTTTGTCCTGATAATGTTGTTCTTTATTACAGTACAGTGTGTAGTGTGTTTTGTCCTGATAATGTTGTTCTTTATTACAGTACAGTGTGTGGTGTGTTTTGTCCTGATAATGTTGTTCTTTATTACAGTACAGTGTGTGGTGTGTTTTGTCCTGATAATGTTGTTCTTTATTACAGTACAGTGTGTGGTGTGTTTTGTCCTGATAATGTTGTTCTTTATTACAGTACAGTGTGTGGTGTGTTTTGTCCTGATAATGTTGTTCTTTATTACATTACTGTGTGTATTGTGTTTTGTCCTGGTGATAATGTTGTTCTTTATTACAGTACAGTGTGTGGTGTGTTTTGTCCTGATAATGTTGTTCTTTATTACAGTACAGTGTGTGGTGTGTTTTGTCCTGATAATGTTGTTCTTTATTACAGTACAGTGTGTGGTGTGTTTTGTCCTGATAATGTTGTTCTTTATTACAGTACAGTGTGTGGTGTGTTTTGTCCTGATAATGTTGTTCTTTATTACAGTACAGTGTGTTGTGTGTTTTGTCCTGGTGATGTTCTTTATTACAGTACAGTGTGTAGTGTGTTTTGTCCTGATAATGTTGTTCTTTATTACAGTACAGTGTGTGGTGTGTTTTGTCCTGATAATGTTGTTCTTTATTACAGTACAGTGTGTAGTGTGTTTTGTCCTTATTATGTTGTTCCTTATTACAGTACAGTGTGTAGTGTGTTTTGTCCTGATAATGTTGTTCTTTATTACAGTACAGTGTACAGTACAGGTGTGGTGTATAATGGATAATGTTGTTCTTTATTACAGTACAGTGTGTAGTGTGTGTCCTGGTTGTTCTTTATTACAGTACAGTGTGTAGTGTGTTTTGTCCTGATAATGTTGTTCTTTATTACAGTACAGTGTGCGATGTGTTTTGTCCTGATAATGTTGTTCTTTATTACAGTACAGTGTGTGGTATGTTTTGTCTTGATAATGTTGTTCTTTATTACAGTACAGTGTGTGGTGTGTTTTGTCCTGATCATGTTGTTCTTTATTACAGTACAGTGTGTGGTGTGTTTTGTCCTGATAATGTTGTTCTTTATTACAGTACAGTGTGTGGTGTGTTTTGTCCTGATAATGTTGTTCTTTATTACAGTACAGTGTGTGTGTGTGTTTTGTGTAATGTTGTTCTTTATTACAGTGTGTGTGGTGTGTCCTGATAATGTTGTTCTTTATTACAGTACAGTGTGTGTGTGTTTTGTGTGTTATTTGTACAGTGTGTGTGTGTTTTATAATGATAATGTTGTTCTTTATTACAGTACAGTGTGTGGTGTGTTTTGTCATGATAATGTTGTTCTTTATTACAGTACAGTGTGTGGTGTGTTTTGTCCTGATAATGTTGTTCTTTATTACAGTACAGTGTGTAGTGTGTTTTGTCCTGGTGATGTTCTTTATTACAGTACAGTGTGTAGTGTGTTTTGTCCTGATAATGTTGTTCTTTATTACAGTACAGTGTGTGGTGTGTTTTGTCCTGATAATGTTGTTCTTTATTACAGTACAGTGTGTGGTGTGTTTTGTCCTGATAATGTTGTTCTTTATTACAGTACAGTGTGTGGTGTGTTTTGTCCTGATAATGTTGTTCTTTAGTGTGTTACAGTACAGTGTGTAGTGTGTTTTGTCCTGATAATGTTGTTCTTTATTACAGTACAGTGTGTGGTGTGTTTTGTCCTGATAATGTTGTTCTTTATTACAGTACAGTGTGTGGTGTGTTTTGTCCTGATAATGTTGTTCTTTATTACAGTACAGTGTGTGGTGTGTTTTGTCCTGATAATGTTGTTCTTTATTACAGTACAGTGTGTGGTGTGTTTTGTCCTGGTGATGTTGTTCTTTATTACAGTACAGTGTGTAGTGTGTTTTGTCCTGGTGATGTTCTTTATTACAGTACAGTGTGTAGTGTGTTTTGTCCTGATAATGTTGTTCTTTATTACAGTACAGTGTGTGGTGTGTTTTGTCCTGATAATGTTGTTCTTTATTACAGTACAGTGTGTAGTGTGTTTTGTCCTGGTGATGTTCTTTATTACAGTACAGTGTGTAGTGTGTTTTGTCCTGATAATGTTGTTTTATTACAGTACAGTGTGTGTGTGTGTTGTTTAATGATAATGTTGTTCTATATTACAGTACAGTGTGTGGTGTGTTTTGTCCTGATCATGTTGTTCGTTATTACAGTACAGTGTGTGGTGTGTTTTGTCCTGATAATGTTGTTCTTTATTACAGCACAGTGTGTGTGTGTGTTTTGTTCTTTATTACAGTACAGTGTGTAGTGTGTTTTGTCCTGATAATGTTGTTCTTTATTACAGTACAGTGTGTGGTGTGTTTTGTCCTGATAATGTTGTTCTTTATTACAGTACAGTGTGTGGTGTGTTTTGTCCTGATAATGTTGTTCTTTATTACAGTACAGTGTGTAGTGTGTTTTGTCCTGATAATGTTGTTCTTTATTACAGTAAAGTGTGTGTGTGTTTTGTAATTGTGATGTTCTTTATTACAGTACAGTGTGTAGTGTGTTTTGTGATAAGTGTGTGTGTGTTCTTTATTACAGTACAGTGTGTGGTGTGTTTTGTCCTGATAATGTTGTTCTTTATTACAGTACAGTGTGTAGTGTGTTTTGTCCTGGTGATGTTGTTCTTTATTACAGTACAGTGTGTAGTGTGTTTTGTCCTGGTGATGTTGTTCTTTATTACATAATGTTGTTCTTTATTACAGTACAGTGTGTAGTGTGTTTTGTCCTGATAATGTTGTTCTTTATTACAGTACAGTGTGTAGTGTGTTTTGTCCTTATTATGTTGTTCCTTATTACAGTACAGTGTGTAGTGTGTTTTGTCCTGATAATGTTGTTCTTTATTACAGTACAGTGTGTAGTGTGTTTTGTCATGATAATGTTGTTCTTTATTACAGTACAGTGTGTGGTGTGTTTTGTCCTGATAATGTTGTTCTTTATTACAGTACAGTGTGTAGTGTGTTTTGTCCTGAGTGTAATGTTGTTGTAGTGTGTTTTTCCTTTATTACAGTGTAGTGTGTGTGTGTGTTATAATGATAATGTTGTTCTTTAATACAGTACAGTGTGTGGTGTGTTTTGTCCTGATAATGTTGTTCTTTATTACAGTACAGTGTGTAGTGTGTTTTGTCCTGATAATGTTGTTCTTTATTACAGCACAGTGTGTGGTGTGTTTTTTCCTGATAATGTTGTTCTTTATTACATTACAGTGTGTGGTGTGTTATAATGATAATGTTGTTCTTTATTACAGTACAGTGTGTGGTGTGTTTTGTCCTGATAATGTTGTTCTTTATTACAGTACAGTGTGTAGTGTGTTTTGTCCTGGTGATGTTCTTTATTACAGTACAGTGTGTAGTGTGTTTTGTCCTGATAATGTTCTAGCGCTTTCACTATGTATCTCTGAGGTGCATAGTAACTGTACATAATGGTTGACATTTTAAAAGCAGACTTGAATATTAATGTTTAACAGCATTGTAAAGTTTGCAAAATATAATTATGCCCCTTTTATATTATGACGTCATCAACAGATAACATGTTGTGACGCCACACCATTATGTACAGTTACTATGCACCTGAATATCTAATACAGTGAAAGCGCTAGTGCAAAATGTAACGTCTTTCTTCTTTTGTCAAAAATCATTTTTATTTATAATTTACTCGCATCTCGTCAAATCAAGTTTTTTCTATAATATATATATATATATAGACATATACGACGATGTTTTAAAATTGTACTGATATTTGAAATACTTGTGTGCATATTTGAAGGCTTGCTGCCGAGACTTGCCATGACGTTTTCTGTGTACACTAATGGCCGGAAGTTGATGAGCACAGAACAGGCAGGTGGCGCTCTTGGTGCCATCAACGGAATTCGATTCCTCAGCATTTCCTGGGTGGTCCTAGGACATGCATTCTCGTTCGGCATGGATGAAATGCGTAAGGGTTACGTTAGTTAAACCCGGTTTTTTTAAAACATAATGAACATTTTCGTGGTTATTTGAAGTTTGCTTGTGTTTTTATCTTTTTCTAGATCTTTATATCTTTAGAACAGTATCTACCAGTACCGTTCTTTTTTATTCAGAAAACAAGACGTTCACCGTGGATTTCATGGGTAACTGGTCATCGATGGTTGTTGTAAATGGTCTGCTATCTGTGGATTCTTTTTTCACACTAAGGTACGTATTCCTC